>NW_018250086.1:152417-164947 GCF_001263595.1 Phalaenopsis equestris | reverse complement strand
TTTTTTTTCCCTCTCGAAACTGCCACTGGCACTTAAGCACGGGGTCTCGACGCTTAGGCACGGCCTACTCTGTTTAACCGGCGCTTAGGCGCCAAAACCCTTTCGCACAATTTTTCACCTTTTTGCTCCAAATTTGATCTTTATTCACTCCTTTACGCATATTTCATCCACTTAATTGTACCTGAAAGAAAAACACAAATATCTTCTATTAAAGCACAATATCCTTAAAAATAGGTTTAAAAATGTGTGCATAAATGTTATATGTTTTAGGTGTATCATATTCTCAAGTGAATTTTATCTATTGTAGGATTAACATAGTTTCTTAAAGGTGTTTGTACATGTTGATGTTCATTTTCAATACTTTTACTATTTAAATTGTTTATTATTTTGTTAATTTCTTTTTGTTTTCGAATTTTTCTTATAGTTCATTCAAATTCTGAATCTTAAGGTATCAATCCTTGGGATCTTAATCTTCACATACATAAATACAATTAACAATTATAAAAATAATCACTCACACTAGAACATATATATATATATATATATAATCAAAATTGCCAATAAGACAAGGTCATATCACTAAGTTTTGGGTATTTCCATATTTAGGCAGTGAGGTTGCATCCTGCTCATTGGACCTACACCCAAACTTCCCTTATATTAGAGTTGTAATTCTTAAACGATGCACATCACTAATATCAAAGTTATAAGCCTCGAATCTTGATTGAGTGCAGATCATATATTAATAAGACTAGCACATATTTCTTTTTCATGCAAGGATTACTATATCTGGATAGACCTTTAATGATTTTGAACTTCACTTCTCCTTTCCTAAAGTAAAGTCTTGATATAAAACTTTTACTTATAAATATATTAATACTATGAAAATAATTTTAATAAAATAAATTTAACTATTAAAAGTAAAAATCTAAATTATCTAAATTTTTTAAAAATACAATTTTTCTTACTAAAGATAGTCACTTATATTAATCATTTTCTATACAAAAAATTTTTAACTTAAAGTTTTTCTTCTTTACTTAAAATTTTAACTAAATTTTCTTACTCATTTCTAAAATCAAATTTTACTTCCCTAATATAACTTCATATACATAATCAATTTTTCTTTTAAAATTCAAATTCATTTGTAGTTCATTTGAGAACAAATAAAATTCAAGTTTTGAAAATATTTTCATCCCTCCCATAAACTTAATTAATTTTTTTTAACAGATTAAACAGTTTAGTATCATATAATTATATAGGCAGAAATGAAAATTGAAATAACATGCTAACAGGAATTTTTATATCCTAATTATAGAAGTATAAAACTAAAGACAGGAGTTAATTTTGATCAAATGTTCTAACATTTTATTTTAATTTAACATGTAGAGATTCAATAGACTTCTAAACAATTGGTATAAAAGCTAACAACACACTAACATGATAAAAGAAAAATACGAGGTATTAGTTTCTAAATTTTAAAATTAAGATCTAAGCTAGCAAGATTTTTAACTTTTAAAAAAAAAAGACACGGAATTAAGTTAAGTTCTAAACTAACCAATCCATAGTACTAAAAACAAAAAACAATTACTACTCTAAAATTTTAAAAACAAAATACTATCTAATACAACAATCACAACAACAATAGAACATAAAAATTCAAAACACAACATAAAACATAGTCCACAACATCACATAACTGCATCTATAGCAGTACTATATCACAGAGTCCATAACAATACATCAAACCAAATTAAGTCCAACACATCATCTCTCGTCTCCACTCTCAGAATCGCCACTATACCATTTTTCTTTAGGCTAATAGTCAAAATAATGAGGATATTGAGGAAATACTACTCCTGGGTTACCTGTAATCAGGCCCTCCAGAGCTGGGTATAATTTGTCCTCATAGTCACTCTTTCTCCTATTATACCTATTTGTATGCTCAGCAACTTGTTCTAGATTTTTAACTTTATCAGGGGTAAAGTGGATATGAGTCACATATTTTGATAATAACTGCTCTTGAGTCTCAGTTGACTCACCTCGAGATATAGAAGCACGTGAAGCAGATGGTCTTGATGAAGCAGATGTCTATAATCCATAGCTCTTGGAAAATCCTCCTCTCCAGCCAAAAATCAAATGCTCAGAATAATTCTTCACATTCACGCTTGTGATGGGCTTCAGAGGCAACAGACCTTCCTCCCAACTATCATACTTTACTCCAGCCTGCTAGCATAAAGAAAATATCTAGGAAGCAAATCCCATACCTGCAGTAGTAGCAGCAGCAGCTGAACTGATGATAGTGTGATAGATCAAAGCCCCTATGTTGAAGGGTTTTCCCTCTTGACAATAATTCAACGTCACTCTCTCTCTGGTCACTTCACTAAGATGATTTGTAGGAAGCAGACGAGCAGATATAAAATAGTGTCAAGCCTTTGATGGTGCACACAACTTTGATGTTAGAAAATTTACTCTCCTCTCATTTGTAATCTTCCAAAGTCCTCTTCCAACAGCCAAATAAGATATGATCTCTTCCAATTTCGCTTCCGTAGGATTATAATTCACATAAAAACACAAAGTATCCTGTGGTAAATGGTAAAACAAGTTGATTACCTCTGGAGTAAAAGAAAGGTATGGAGTAAAAGGTACCAACTTCCTTCGAACCATAACTCGATCGTCCTCAGCCTCTAGGAGATTTGCATAAAACTCTCTTACAATAGAAATTACAGCAATAACAGAGAAACAATAGAACTGCTCCCACTGTCGACGAACTATCATGTCTTCCACTTTTCCACCTGGACTCTTAAAACATCGCTCCTGAATCAATTTTTGTGACTGCAGAGCCTCACTATATCGATCCTGAGCTTTTGAATCGACAAATTTGTTCGAATCAAATGGGCTCTTTCCTTTGCTCCTTTTCATTCTTGGTGTCATTCTAGAAATTTGATAAATTCCAAAAATAACTTTAAAAATCTAGTTTAAATCACTAAAATAAACTTCCAAAAGCACTAACTAAACTTCTCAAGAAATTTCCATAGATTTTTCTTCACTTTTCACTATGAATAGTAAATTTTTGAAATCTTCCAAATGTGCTTAAAATATATGGTGAAAATCCAAAATTTTTGCATAGAAGTAAAGCTCTTACCTCAAGGAACTTGGATCTAGAAAATCTCACTTGATTCCACCAAGAAATCTCCAATATTCACTTGCCCTAGCCCTCAAAATTGCGAAATCGAGTTGAGGAAGATGATAGGAGGCGGTAAAAATGGCATTTTTAGACCAAAAGTTTACTTTTAACCATTTGCAAACCGGTTTTTGTGAACTGGAGCTTAAGCGCGGGTAAGTGGCGCTTAGGCGCCTACCTCTCGGGTTGGCTCGCGCTTAGGTGCCAGTGCACAATTTTTGAAATTTTTAATTTTAAGTAAAATGCACTATTAGGTTGATTTGGTGATTTTGAGTTTGATATTTATGATTTCGTTGAACTTGATTTTGTTCATTTTAAATTTTATTTGTATTTTGAACTTCAATTTGTAATTTTCATTTTACATTCTCTTTTTGCCAAAAATAAATCATATCGTAGTTCAAAATGAGTCTCATACCTAATGTGTTCTTTACAAACTAAAGAAAGAGCAAGCCAAACAACTAGAAGAAAGAAGTGCAAAATGACCCACGGGAGAGACCAATTACAAGACCTAAACCCCTAAGGTCAAAAGGTAGCTTAAGACAATTTCCAAGCTTATAAGAACTCAACTTAAGCTTCAATGACTTGACTTTAATCAACTCAACAAGAGTTAAGGAATTAAAATCAATTGTATGAAACTATAAGGAGTGAATATTTATCTTGAAATTTTAAACTTTTATTGGTTTCATCACTAGTTCCTTAGGAAAGCCACTAAGGAAATCCTAAAGTTTCAAATCTTAAGTTGCTCTTAATATAGAACAAAATAGACCTCATGTAATAAAATGAGGTCAACAATAAGTTCCTTGTCATTCCTTCCCAATGTGACAGGTGTATCTTCTCTTGGGGATAGGTGTGAGACCCCCTTAAATGATTTAAGGTTTCCTAATCATTGACTACCTCTCAAGTTGAATGTGAGTCCCTTTGCGCTTCTTCTTAACCTAGTCAACATGTTCACTTCTCAGGTTGGATGTGAGTCCCTTTTCATTCAGTCCTAATGTGCAGGTTCTGTGATTCTGAGGTTAGAAGTGTTTCCACCTTTAAAGAAGTAAGGCATTCTCTCGTTGATCAAGCCAGTGGTAAATATGAGTCTCATTTATTTTTACCACAGATTTGATCACCAAGATTTGTATTCAAAATAAATATGAGTCACCATGCTTTCTACTTTTTAAATTAAGAAATTTTCCTTGAGGTTTAGATTAAGGCAACCTTAAATAGAGCAAGGCATCCTCTCCTTGATTGTACTTAGTAGGAAATGTGAGTTCCATTGCTTTTTACCACAAGTTTTATCACCCCTAAAAGTTTTTAAAGTTGATGTGGACCCTCGTGCTTTCTACTTTTGAAATTAATCATCTTCCTTTGAGTTTTTGAGTAAGGTGTTGACCTCAATTTGGGTGAGGTCTTTCTTTCCTTTCAGTACTTAAGATCTAGCCATAGGACTTTCCTTTTGAATATCCTTGATGACTAGAGATGGAACCAACCTACATAGAAATTCAAACCACCTCCTAGCTCTCTTTAAAACCCTACATGGATGGTCATGAACCTCCAGCACTTGTAATCTAGACCTCAACCAAAAGTGAGGTCAACAGGACTGTTGAACTTAGGATAACCCTGGTACATGTGAGAATTCAAGGGTGAGTCCTCATAGGACTGTTGAACTTAGGGTAACCCTGGCGGCTGGGGTTTGGTCTCTCACACACTCAAGCACATCACAATTCCCCACTTTTCCTAAAACCCTAAAATCATACCCATTGAACCCATTCCCTTTGCACTTTTGGAAACTCATGTGGGTGGCCTACATGCTCTTAGTTCATTGGCTAGGATAGCTAGGACCAACACATGGAGGATCTAAAATGGACTTCCTCTTGTTTCCATGGCTCAAGTAAAGTGATCATCATGATTGGCATATCCAATGGCCTTCAACTACACCTAAACACCCAATTTTAGCCTTCTAGCCCCTAACTTCTCCAAAATTACCAAAATGCCCCTAGATACCTAAATTTTAAAAAATGACCCAAATCTTCAATTTCTCTTCAAAAATCATATCAAATTACATCAAGTCAGTCAAATTGACCAAATTACCCAAAATCCACTAAAATTCCCAAAAATTACTGTTGGCCTCATTTTTGGTTGAGATATAGTGTTCCTCTTTAGTAGCCTAAAGTCTAGCCATAGGACTTCCTGTTGACTATTCCTAGAAAACTAGAAAAGGAACCCTCACCATTAGAAATTCTAAACTCTGCTTTACTTAACTTGAAGTTCTACATATTGGTCTAACCTCTAGCACTTAGTAGGTGGGGTCACTATGGGGGAGCTGAAGAAGAGTTCATATAGAACTGTTGGATCTTAGGGTTGGCCCTGGGTGTTGGTCTAGAGCTAAGGTACTCACCAGTAATCACCTCACTCACAACCACTCACAACCACAAACCAAAATTTCTTGACTTTGATCACTTGATACTTTTGGGATAAATCCTTTGGGGGACTCATGTAGATGGTCCCCTAAACCCATTGGCCCTAGACTAGGGTTTAGCTAAGACCAGTACATAGAGGAGCCAAATGGGTTTTCCATTGGTACATGGCTTATTTATGGTGGATGGCCCCCCAAACCACCCCAACTCTACCAAAATGCCCAACTTAGCCTTTTGCCCCTAAACTCCCACAAATTACCTAAGTACCCTTGGGACCCTAAATTTGGCCAAAATTCTCAAATTTACCCAAAATACCCAAATTTATTCAAAAGTCATTTCAAACCTTTTGAAAATACCCAAATTAGCCAAAATCACCGAAAATTTGCCAAATTACCAAAATACCCCTCCTTAGCCCAAAATTTCACAAAGTCCAAAAAATTACAAAAATTTCCAAAAAAATCGAAATATTCCCAATTTCACTTTTTTCAATTACCACATTATCCAATTTGACCATTTTAACCAAAACCCCCAAATTGCCTTTAAAGGCCCAATTTCCCCAAATCCACTTCAAATGTCCATCAAATTGGTCCCCATTTCCCCCAATTTAAATCCTAAACTCAAATTCACCTTTCATATGACCAATATAAACCAAATTCAAGCTCAATTGGCTCATGCTTTGAGCCCAATTTTGATCCAAATCAAAAGCCCTAATTTTGGCCACATGACCTAATCTCACCCAATTAAACTCATAGCCTACTCAAATTGTTATAATTTATGTTGAAAACTCTTCATAACATTCCTATACATCAAACTTGACCTTTAATTGGCCTTTGTGAAGCCTCAATTTCATTTAATTTTGACTTAAGTCCAAAAGCCATAAATTTTGCCCCAAATTGGCTGTGCCTCCAAATTTAACAAAATTAATTGACTTAACCCCAAAATTGGCATCCATTTTTTGTTGAAAACTCTTTATGATGTTCTTATTGACAATTTTAAACAATCAATTAGCCAAATCTAGACCCAAGTCTAGCCCAGCATGCCCAAAATGACCAAATCTCCAAAATCCTTCAAATTGGCCCTACAATTGAACTCGAAATCACTTCAACACTTCACCAAAAATGTTCCTTACAATCATCTACATCAAATGCACGATTCAATTGGGCTTGAAATCATGGTTAGCCTAACCAAACCCTTGAACATGTGAACTTAAATGGACCCATGACCAAATTTGACCAAATTAAACTTAACATGACCAAATTAACTCCACCACAGCCAATCCTAGGACCCCTAGGACTGAGCCAAGACCACCTAACCCAAGCTAAATGAGTTATAGACCAAGGGTCTCCCAAATTAAGGGATTTTTTGCCTTAATTTCCCAAACCAAAGATATCCTTGCCAAAGCCTCCCACCAATTTAAGAAGCCTCCCACCAATTTAAGCCACCAATTTAAGTTAATTGCTTTGACAAATTCCCCTGAGCTTCCTGAACTCCTAGCCACCTCCCCCTGCCATCGCCGGCTGGCCTAGTTGCTGAAGAAGCCAAAACTAAGGGCCACCCCCTATTAAAATTCACCCAATTCAAACCTAGAGGCCAGCTCACCCAATTTAAATTTTAGAGCCAATCTGCCCTCCACCTAAGCATCACATTGCACCCAAACATTTGCCCTGGCAGCCAGCCTAAACCAATTTTTATAAAAACCTTCCCTCCACGCCATGGAAGTACAGTTTAACATTTCTCAGAGAGAGCTCTCCAAATTACTCACAGAGACTCTTTGAGACCTCCTCAGCTCAAACCATCCACTTTCCCCCACTGAATCCCATTGTGGACGATCAATTTTGAGCTCAAATTTCTGCCCAAAACTCCCCACACATCCACAGTGCACAACTCATAAATTAATTGGCTCTACACCTTCACCACAGTGAAAGAATGAGAAGCCCCATCAAATCCCCCTTCGACAGAGACCCTAGTAGACGAACACCTAAAATCGAGCTTGGTCAAATTCATACCTAGACCTTTCACCACAGCAAGAGGCTCAATCCCTAGACTTCTTAGACCTCAACGAACGTACCAAACACCTTCGATTGAAGCTTCTGAAGCTTCCCTTCTCAAAGCCATGAAGCTTCCCTTCTCAAAGCCAAGGTATTGATCTTCTCCTCTTCCCGAGCCTATTTTCACTCTCTATTTGTATTGAGTTGATTTCATGGCATCTTAACCATATATATATGTTCCTCTTGTCTAGAGAAGCATTTTAAAAAAAAATTTCATTCAATTTATTTGAGAAATGAGGGAGATATCAAGCCTTGAAGATGGACGGTTCTCGGGCTAGGCCATTGAGGACGATGGCGGAGAGTCGTCTGATTGCGTGTTTATCTCATCAACGAATGAGATCAAGCCGGACAGCGCTCCCTTATATGAACCGCGGGCCTAGTCACCATTGAGGTGGATGACGACATCAATAGGAGCATGCCGCATGGAGCTTCGGAGCCATCTTAGGTTGACATGGCGTCACGTGTTTAAGTAGATAAATAGGTAACTAAATAAATCAAAAAAAGTATTCAGAAAATGACCCCTAACTTTAAAAATTCATATCTTGGTGTGGAAAAATCACAAAAATAAAATAAAAATACTCTCTTGCTCAGTAAATAGAGGAGAAAAATATGGAAATAATTTGAAGTCCATTTTATGTGTATTTCATTTTTAATAAATCAATTAGTGTTAGGAATCTCTTAACTCTCCATGCATGTAGACATTTCACCATGGCTTGTAATTTTGACATGTTGTGGCCTCTGATAAAGGGAAAATTCCCTGATTTTTTCAAAGTCGGGGGAGACCTCTAGACAGTGATCTATATTTTTCAAGCTTATGTCTATTATTTGCATAAATTAATCATAATAATTAGCATGTTGCTTAGGAAAATCCAAGAAAATTTTGGTAGGTCTACTATGACCAGAAAACTATTTGAAAAATCTTTCATGTGCCAAATCATTCAAAATGCACCTAATCTTCACAAAATCTAAAAAATAAAGATAATTAATTTTGGAAAATACAAACATCAAAATAACTTAATTTTTAATCTCCACTGTTGTTTAAGACTCAAATAACTCCACATAAAAATTTCAAAACATTTTGAACTCATTTGAAAACTCAAATTGATTTTCTAAGTTAAATGACATTTTTGACACTAAAATTATTTTTAAATATAATTCAAAAAAATATGAAAATTAGTTTTTGGAGTTCTCTGTGATCAGAAAAACTTTCTAAAAATAAAATGGTGTTTAAAATAAAAACTTCATTTTAGCCTATTTTTAAATATTTAAAATAATTAAAAAATGATTAAAATCACTAAAAAAAATTCATGAAAATATTCTAAATTATTTTCTAAGCATTTAGGAACAATTAGAATATTTTTCCTAACTTTCTAAATGAAGAAATTGAATTTTAAAGCTTAAAATAATTTTTAAAGGCTAAAAAATAGATTTTCACCAAAATAATTCCAATAAATGAAAGAAAAATTAGAAAAATGTAAAATTTACTTTTCTAGGTTCTGTGACATTAGGGAGAATTTTCAAAAACATAAAACTTAATTCCAACTCTTAAAATATTTTATAATTAATAAATACTCCAAAACTTAAAATAATTCTAATAATTCAAAAACAAAACTCAATAAATGATAAAATTTGGTCTAAATGGTTCTCCTGTCTATGTCTACCACCAGTAAAAAATTCAAGGTCACCAGTAAAAATTTCAAGGGATTAAGCTTTCTCTTGGTCAAGTTATAGAATTTTATTTGAACAATCTTATTTTTGCATAAAAATAATTAAATAAATTAATTTAAATTTTGAAAAATCATATTTTCTGCTCTGATATTTTAATTGACCCATGAGTAAGGTAAGATAAAAATCTCAAATTCATTTAAATTAAATTTGAGAAAATTATGAAGTGATAGAGCCATAGGGGCAAAAGTGTAATTTTGGAAGTTTAGCCTTAATTAACATTTAGGCTTAATTCAAAGAGGGAAAAGGGTAACCTATGATTTTAACTAACTCATTTGGATAATTGAAACCAAAAAGGGATTGATTGGTAGAAACCAATCCCACTTTTGTTAATTAAAGGATAAATTTGTAATTTCCTTGAATTATTAAAATTTGGAAGCATGGTCAAATAAATAACCTTAAACTTAAGGGTGTGACTTTGGAAGTTAATAACTCACTAATTTAATACCTCTATTTGAGGTTAAAATGATTTTCAAAAGCTTTAAAAATGAATCATCATCACTTAAAATTTTAATCTCTTTCAAAAATAACTAAGACATCCACCAAAATCTTAAGGGCTTAGTAGTGACCTAAGCTAAATCAAATTTAGTTAAATAAGGATTAGAAAAAGTGGACATACCTAAAATTAAACACCTTGGAACACTACAAGCCCAAATTAAAATTGGCTAAATGTCTTTGATAACACTAACTTGTCTCTTTAAGAGTCTTCACCCACATAACTTCTAAATTAAAAGTCAAATGATAATTGCCCTACTCTTAGGGTTAATTGAAGAATCAATGTTCACTGAGCATTAAAGGTATTTATAGGATGTGTTGTTAAGCAACATAATAAGTTTAAATGAGCTCTAGACTTTTCACCAGGCGGTGAGAGGGAAGCATGTACCTGCTTCTTCCTCCAGATCTGTTGGATACCTCGGAGGTCTACTAAACTTAATATGTTTTACTTAACAAAAAAAACCATCCTTAATCAAATTAATAGGGACTCACCAAGATATGACCTAGGGTTTTGGTAGGTCAACAAAACTTTACTTTCCCACTTCATATAAAATGCCTTGACATGCATTTTGAGTTTCACGTGGTGGAATGAGAATACTCTTCGGGTACGTATTTATAGTTTAAAAATCCTTCAAATTGACCCTTCAATTGAACTCAAAACCCTTTTCATCCTTCACAAAAATTGTTCCTTACAATCACTTACACCAAATGAAACATTTATTTAGACCAATTGACATGGCTAACCTAGCCTAAAACCAATTTTTGGTCATTTCACCCACTTGGACCCATGCACTAAATGTAGCCTAACCACCCCAAAGCCATCAAATTAATGACTCCATAGCCATTAGTTGAACCCTAAGACTGAGCCAAAACTCACCTAACTCAAGCTAAGTGATCCATGGACCAATGGTCCCCTAAATTAAGGGATATTTTTTTCCAAATATGCTTAGGCTTAAGATCTTTTGGACTAAGTGAATCCAATAGAAAATACTGGTGTCGGAACGATAGAACCGTGGGATCCTAACCGGTGTCACTCTAATCAACTTTAACATGCCCTAATAAATTTTTAAAGAACTACAACCATAAGGCCATCTGATTTGATATCATAACTGGACACCCTAAAAAACTCAAACTCGTTACGGCAAGGAGCTTGGAGCTAGCATGGTTGGCAGCACGGGCATCTTCAACAGCAAAACTCGTCTTCCTCAGCTAACCCAATTTCTTTCCTTAGAATTAAATAACAAGACATATGACTTTGAGGTTGTCTGCCTAGTGCAACATATGCGCTCAACTCATCTTTAGGCCTTTGTACAACCATGTTGTGTAATATAAGAACTAACCAGTCTTAGGATTCTGAGGTTATCGTCTATCACAACTTAAATCCTCACATCTTCCAGGCTATTTGTGTGATCGTTTCACATCAATGTAAGCACTAACAAATAAAATTGGTAGGATGAAACATTTAAATGATTTCTCCTCAAAACTGAACCCAAATAATAGGATAGACCGGGAAGTCACCGAGGTTCTCCTCTGGATTCATGACATCCCTTAGTTCTTCCTCCTTTTAACTCCAAAAACAAAATGCTTCAAACTTGAGCCAATACCATTTCACACCTCTCTGTTCAATCTCGTTGAACAGTCCTACGCTTTTGAAATCCTTGAAGATAATATTTCTTGATTTTTATCGAAAGTTTTCTTAGGTGGCTTTGGTCATTTAAGATGTAATTAACTATAGAGGCTTGCCCATATAGGAAACTTTTCTGAACCCAGCTTAATATAAACCCTATTTAATTCTTCATATTAATTAGGGGAAATTATTGGCAAATAAAACGGTTTCACAGACCAAACAGACGTTATATATTTCTCAGTATATTTGATCGAGCCTCATCTTCAAGTCTTGTGTTTATCCTTCGGGATAGATATAGGGCTTGAGGTACAACGCTCTTTCACTTAAACTATGAAAAATATGGGTTCAGTTTGATTTCATATTTTTTAAACATAAATTTATATGTAAATTAAAATGTCCTTCCAAAACGGGCGACGGGATTTCAATTCCAGTGACCGACAGCTTCTTATGGGCAAATCCCAAACCAAAATAGCACCGATAATTACCAAAATACCCCTACAACAACAACAACAACAAAGCCTTAATCCCACTACGTGGGGTCGGCTACATGAATCCTTTTTCTCCATTGCGTCCTATTTAGTGTCATATTTTCATTTAGTTCTAGTAAATTAAGATCATTTTTAATACAATAAGCCCAAGTCTTCCTAGGTCTACCTCTGCCTTTCTTAACACAAGTCGAATTTAAAACATCTACTCTCCTAATCGGATCATCTAATGGTCGACGTTTAATATGACCAAACCATCTAAGACGACTTTCTCTAATTTTGTCTGTCACAGGAGCTACACTGACCGTATCACAAATATATTCATTCCGCATTTTGTCTCCAAGTGTAAAGCCACTCATCCACCTAATCATTCTCATCTCGGCAACACTTAACTTATTATTATGCTTCTCTTTTAAAGGCCAACATTCAGCGCCATAGAGCATTGCAGGTCTCACCACCATCTTATAAAATTTTCCTTTCAGTCTTAGCGGTACTTTTCTATCACACAAAAGGCCCGAAGCATTCCTCCACTTCAACCAACCAACTTGAATTCTACTATTAACATCCCCA
>NW_018250086.1:118340-151489 GCF_001263595.1 Phalaenopsis equestris | reverse complement strand
TTTTCACTCTCCTTAGTATCTAATCTATTATAAAGATCATTAAAAGCAGAATTTTTAGCATCACAGATTGTTCTTTTAGACTCCCTGCGAGCCGTTTGATATTTTCTCCAGTTCTCTAAGTTTTTACATTTAAATCAATTTTTATAACATAACTTCTTATATTTTATCTTTTCTTGCACATTATTATTCCACCACCAACTATTTTTATTTGTAAATATTTTTCCCTTTGATTCTCCAAGAACATCTTTTGCTACATGTTTAATAGCGTTTGTTACTTTATCCCACATCACATTTGCTTCTTCATGAATATCCCAAATTTTGAAATCTTGAATTTTACTCATAAAATTAATTTTATTTGTATCTTTTAAGTTTCTCCATCTAATTCTGCAATGATGAGTCCTAGTATTTTTTATTTTACAACTCTTAATCTTAAAATCTAAAACTAATAAACGATCATTTGAAACTTTTTATAATTACCAAAATACCCCTCATACCAAAAAATTTGCCAAAGCCCTAATTCCAGCAATTTAATTCCAAAGATCATTTGAAACTTCCTCACATTGCCCAATTGCCCTAAATTTACCAAAATTTGACAAAATTGATTAATTTAGACCAAAATCCCAATTTTATCCCTAACTTGCCAAACTTCACAAATCCACCCCAATTTCCACCAAATTCATTTCAATTTCACCCAATTTTAAACTCAAAATTGTATATCAACTAACCCAATCCTAATCTACACCAATTTGGAGCCCAATTGAACCAACCTCCAAACCTTAATTTCACTTTTTGGGCCAAAATCCCCAATTTGACCATACCCCTAAATTTCAACAAATTGAACCACATAGCAAATTCAATTCCCTCAATTTTGTATTCTAAACTATTCATATTAGTCTAGAACAAAATCCTAAAATCCAATCCCAAACCAATTACCCCAAAACTAAACCAAAATTCCATAAAATCAAATCTTGCAATCAATTCAATTCCCCCAAATTCATTTCTAAAATTCTTTATGACATCCCCCTAGACCAATTAGACCCTTCAATCAATTTTTAAACCAAGCCCAAGTTTAATTCTAGCACAAACCCTAATTTCAAGCCTAAGCTCTAAATTAGCTCAAACATTTTGATTTAACCAAACCTAATCATCTCTGTCATTCCTAAGACCCTAGGATGCTAATCAAATCACTCATGAACCAAATCCTGAGCCATGGACCAAGGGTCCGCCAAATCATGGAACCTTTTACCCTAATTTGGCTAAACTCCTCACCCCATGCCATTAGCCATCAAGCCTCCAAACTAATGACCAATAAACCTTCCCTGACCTTCCATGAACCAGCTAGCCATGTCCCCTAGCATGGTCAACCGACCTAGTTGTCGGAAGACCCAAAACCGAGAAGGCCATCCTTGGTTTAAACCAAAATTTCTACTCATCCAATGTGGCTCACCATTATTGGTGAATAAGCATCCTTCATAACCCCCTGGCTTGGCAAATTAAGATCTAATTCCATGGCTATTAAAAATACCCCTCTCTCAGTCATTAGAAGAGTGTTTCCAATTCCTTAGGGAGACCACTCCAGATTGCTCTCAAAGCTTCCTTCAGACTTCCTAAGTTCAACCCCACCACTTTCAGCCACTCAAATCCATTGTCCAAGCTTAATTTAATCACTCAAATCCAGGGCCTTTTCTGTCACTCCACGAAACTCCGTTAAACTTCAAATTAATTGTTTGAAAAGCTTCCCCATACCAAACAAGGAAGTTTCCCATCGAAGCCCCCTCACTATAAGCACTCTAACCCCTCCTAGACCAAACACTAATCACCCCTTGATCGAACTCTTGCCTAGGCTCAACCTCAGCTCAAATTGGCACTTGGAGGAGCTTCATAAAGTCAAAACAAACATCTCTAACCAACCCAATCGAGGCCTCACCTCTTGGGAAAAGATATAGCTCACTAACCTTAAAATCGTGCTCAGTTTCACCAATTGTGAAGTGAACTTATTTTTTGTATGCTTTAAACATATGGATGTGTTCATTCTGATTAGATGAAGCTATAGGATCAAACCCCATGTGGTTTAATTGAGTATTGAGTGAGATTTAGGTTTAGAAAATACGCAGTTCTCAATTTAGTTTAGATGGAGACGATGAAAAGATGTCGTTCATTTGCTCATGTATCCATCAGACGGCAGAGGAGGAGTCCGATGAGAGCTTGGAACATAAAGTCTGGACCAAGTCAGCGCTAATGCATAAGGAGGCGTTGAATGGGGGCACACCGTGTGGAGCTTCGACAGGTCCTATGTTGCGCTGGAGCTGAGTCGGATAAGTAGGAAAATAGGCTTTTTGATGATTTAAATAATTTAGAAACTTCACAATTTTAACTTATTGTAAAAAAAGCATAAAAATAAAATAAAAATACTCTTGCAAAAAATAGAGGAGAATCATTTGGACAAAAAAGGAAAATTATTTGCCTTATGTTTATTTTTAAATTAATTAAATACCCTAAACCTTCATTAAATCATAAGTAATTAAATATTAATCATCATAATATGAAACTCGGATGGTTTGGTCTCTCTGTGATTAGGAGTGTTCTCTAATTTTTCCACAGTCAGAGAATACCCCCAACATGGTAAACCCTAATTCTCAAAGTTAAGCCACCCCTTTTGTTAAAAAATAATTATAAAAATGAAAATAAAACTAGAAAAATATGAGATTTGTTTTAGTAGGTTCACTGTATTTAGAAATATCTAACAAAAATGAAACCTAACTTTAAATGCTTTTAAAGTATAATTTCCTAATTAACTCATTAAGATCCATAAAAAATTAATAAATAACATACAACCCAAAAAATCACAAAAAAATGATTAATAGTGAAGATAACGAACATGTTAAGCCTTAGTAAAAATTTGAAACCCATTTGAAATGTGTTTGATATCAAAGTCTATTTTTCAAGATAAATGAGATTTTTGCATTAAAATATTTATAATAAATAAAATATAATTAACAAAAATTTAAAAAGTGGTTTGGAGTGTTCCTTGTGACCAGGGGCACCCAAGAAAAATATAATTGACGTTAAAATAAATGGTTTTTTCAAGCTAATTTCCAACTTAAAAGAATTAAAAAATTACAAAAATCACAAAAATACCAATAAGCAAGAAAATGTCACAAAAATGTTTCCTAACCACTTGGGACCAATTATAATAATTTTCCTAATTTTCTTGATAAACTTATGTATTTTTAAAGGCCTACAATGATTTTTCCCTAATTTTCACTAAACTAATTATTAAAAATAAAATAAATATAAAAAAAATATAAACTAAGTTTCTCCGAGTTCCGTGAAGTTAGAGGGATAAATGAAAAATATAAAATTGATTTTCTAAAATAAAAATATATTTTCTATTTAATTAGGCACCAAAATAAACAAATAATTATAAAAATTAAAATAAAATTCAAAAATTCATAAAATATGGTCAAAGTGGTCCTTTGATCTCGGTGAACCCCCAATAATTTTTCTAAGGGCAGACACTTTACCTTGAAAATTCTCATTTTTGGACTAAAATAATTATATAAAACAAAATCAAGATAAAAAAAATGATTTATTCTTTGGTATTTTAATTAACCTATGACAAACAATTTAACAATTTTTTAAACCCATATAAATTAATTGAGAAGATTTATGAAGATAGGAGCCTCAAAGGAAAAATTGTAATTTCCTCCTTTCACCCTGAATTAAAGTTTAGGATGGGATAAAAACTTAAGGGGTAACATTGAGTTTAAGCAATATTCTAAAGTGATTGAAACAAGAGGGTAAGTTGTAGAAACCAATACACTTTCACTATTAGAAAAGAAGGGTATAACTGTAAATATCCTAATTTAAAAACTTTGGAAGGAGAAATTAATTTGAATGATCTAAATGTTTGGAACATAGGTCAGGTAAGTCAATGACTTACTAATCTAGAGTCCCAAACCAATGATTGAGTAATATGTTAATTTTTTAATTAATTGTTATTAATATGCCTTTTCTAAATTACACATCCACCCCTAATGACTTAAGAGCTTTGTAGTGAACTAAGATTAATCTAATGATATTTGAGGGTTAGTTGGAATACAAACCATAATTAATCCCCTTCAAATACTACAAGCTCAAACTTGCCTATCCCTCTCCTAATGGGCTAATTGAGGTATGGAACTGAGCACCATTTAAACCTAAGGAACTTCGGGGTGACTTGTTCAACAACGTAATAAGTTCAAATAAACTCAAAATGGTTTAAGAGATTCTTAAAGGTTGTTTAGGGTTATGCCTCTAACACTTTTATAATCTTTTGGATATTTTGAAGAATAACTAAACTTATTATCCTTTGTTCAAAAAAATCATCCATACAACCTCTAGGGACTTGCCAAGTTATGATTAGTGGTCTTTTTTTGAATTTAAATCATTAAGGTTTCATTACTACTTGGTGGTTGTTTATTTTTTACTTTGCACTTCAAAATATATGCATGATTATGAATGTTAACATTTCAGTCGAGGCAGTGAGAAGTGGCTAGGTACGCATTTACATTTTGTGTACTGCAATCTTTTCATTCCTTTATCTCTTTTCTTACCCGCATTTTTTTAACTTACATGAAAAATTGGAATTAAAACAAATTAAAAAAAAACAAAAACAACAAAAGAAAATAAAATTACACCTTAAAAAATAAACAACACTTTCAAAACAATACACAAACATAATACATCCTTTCAAATTTATGGGAGTCCCTCGGATGAGGTAACCTAATATTGCTAACAAGATCTTCCTAATTTAAATGTTCTTAACAACTTGTTTAAACTAAGTAAATTCAAAATAAAATAGTGGTATTGGAATGAGGGAACCATGGGATCCTAACTAGTCTCCCTCTAATCAAATTTAACCCTTTCCTCCCACGACGCTTGTACGATAACAAAACCTGACATGAAAATTGTAAAAACTTAAACTTAAACACCTGGTCTTGTCACTTAGATGAGGAGCTTGGAGCTAACTTTGTGGGCAGCATGATAAGAATGTGTAGAAGAACAACTTTGAGAGAGCAAATTGGTCCTCTGATCGACCTTAAAATTACCTATTTCTAGTGCATATTTTATAATCATTTTATGCATGATTTTAATGATTCTCTAATATAAAAGAAGGTATTTTGTATGTTTTTTGTTTCAGATACATGAATTGGACATTTAGAGGAAATGAGGGAAAAATGAGCAAAAATGGTGTACTTTATATGGCGCCGCCCCCTGACGCTATAGCGCCATAGACGGGCATTATAGCACCAGTAACTACCCTTCTAGAAGATTCAATGAATTTAGCCAAATTTTGAAGGGGTGTTTGAAGCAACCCTTAGTTATTTTCAGAGATATATTAAATGGGAGAAAAATGGGACAAAAAAGAGGACTTTTGAGTAACAATTGAAGGGTTTAAAATTCTATATTTGTGTTTAAGTGTGTTTTGTGTTTATAAGATTTAGAGTTTAGAGAAATCTTTAAGGAGACTCCAAAATTTGTGTCGGGGAGAAGACATAAGGTATTTTGTATTTGTGTTTAAGTTTTTCTTTCTAAGACTTGGATTTCTAAGACTTGGATGTCAGAGACTTGGATGTCAGTACAAATTATGTGTTTTTATTTATTCTCCATGAATTTTGAGTAGTTCCCTATCTTTCTTCTTGCATTTGGGAATTAATATTATTGAATGAGAATGATTTAAAGACTTCTTTTTTGCTTTAAAAATTATCTTGACATTTTCACTGATTCATTGACTTTACAAACTAGCCAATTGTGAGATTAAAATCCATTGAGAAACATAAAGACCTGGGAGGGCTACAATTTCACCCAACTAGTGAGTGTCACACTTCATTCTAGGTAGATCCATTGTGATCATCTAAGGGGGAGTGCAAATAGATAGGGAGATAATTTATGATGGGCATAAAATTGATGTTGCTAGGGTGACAGACTAGATCCTTTTTATCAATTTGGTTTAGAGTTTGGATCTCTGAAGGTTAGAGGCCAAAATCTACTCAGCACTACTACACAAGCTGGTGAAAAGCTCTAAATTAGCCAAGATTTTTTTTCTAACACTGGGAGGAGGTAAAGGTAAAGAATAGGAATGCTCCTATTTGTCATAATACATCATCTTATTTTTAGTCATTCAAATCCTACATAGATTAATAGCTCTTTGCAAGGGGAAAGATCTTTTCAAATTATTCAAACTTGTTAAATTTACTTTATTTAATTGTTAATCTTAGTTGTTTCTTTTTTCATTAATTTAGCCTTAACCTTTGCAATCATATCCATGTTGTTCTATGTCGGTCACCAAATTAGAAGTTGTCGGTGGCCAAAAAGGATATCCCGACGCCCGATTTAATTTAATTTATATATTTATAAATTAGTAAAAGTAGTATTTTAAATTATGAAAATACAAAACTAGACCAATCTCGTATCCTCAATTTTTTAAATAAATGACTCTAAAACCGCAAGAAATGTATCTATCGCGAAAGGTAGACACACTACTTACTAGTGAGTCTCGATTAAATAAATCAAAGAATTTACGACATCCATTTAAGTCTGCGAAAAATAATTTTTTTTATGTTGACGGACAAGTTTCTATATTTAATACAAAAAATTAAATAGGGTTTATATTAAGTTGGGTTTTTAAAATTTTACCATAAGGGCAAGCCCCGATAGTTAATGACATATTAGATAGCCAAAGTCACCTAAGAAAACTCTCGATAAAAATCAGGGGATATTGTCTTGAAGAATTTCAAAGGAAAGGAATTTTCAAAATATCAGAAAAAGAGGCGTGAAATGGGAATGACTCAAATTTGGAACATTATTTTTGGAATCCAAAGAAAGAAGAAATAGGGGATATCATGGATTCTTAGGAGAATCTCAGTGACTTCCCAAGGTATCCTATGGTTCTGCTTCAATTTCAAGAAGAAGAATTAATTGTTTCATCCTGCCAATTTTATTAATTTAGGACTTGCATTCATGTGAGAGGATCACACAAATAGCCTGAAAAATGTGAGAATTTATGTCATGAAAAATGACAACCTCATAATCCTAGGACGAGTTAGGGCTTAAATTGTATAGCAGAGCCTTATAAAGGCCTAAAGAAAAAGTTGAGGAATTATGACACACTAGGCAGACAATCTCAAAATCCTATGGCTTGTTGTTTAATTTCTAAGGAAAGATGTTTAGTTGTAGCTCATGTTGTTGCAAATCGTTGTTGCAGAAGGCTGTCCACAAAGCTAGCTCCAGGATCCTCGGTTTGCAGAAGGCTGCCCACAAAGCTAGCTCCAGGATCCTCGGTGAAGTAGCATTCTTAAAGTCCAAGGTTTAAAGGTTTAAATGACAAGTTAAATTTAGTTTTTATAGAGAGTTAAAGTTGGTTATAGCTACACCGGTTAAGATTCCACGGTTCCCTCTTTTTGAACTATTTTCTAACTCAACTTAATGAGTTTCATACTTTCATTTAGACCGTGGGAAATCTCATTAGCAACCATAGGTTACCTCCTCTGAGGGATTCCTGATCTGCAGACAGAGATGTCTTACTTTAGTTGCAATTTTTGTTTTGTTATGTTTGTGATTAAATTTTGAGTTGTCTTATATTTTGACTGTAGTGGCAGTGAATTTTATCTTGTTTTGATTTCTTAACTTTATTTTAATTTCAGTTTTGTGGCTATCCTAAAAGTTTCAGTTTTGACATGCAGGGTGACCTTGTTGTTTAACATGCAAGTTTGTAGGTAGAAAATGACAAGCAAAAGAAGATAAATAAAAGTAAATTGCAATGCAATGACATAAAAACATACCTGTCAATTCTTCCCGTTCCTCTACCTGAAAGCTCAGTACTTGCAAAGCATATACATAATTTTGTAGGAATTAAAACATGTTTGTAGGTTTGAAGTGTGTCTACCAGACCCTATGTCATACCCTGGTAGGTCCAATTTAAACATGCTTGCAGGTTTGAAGTGTGTCTACCAGACCTTATGTCATACCCTGGTAGGTCCAATTTGTTCTTCACTTAGTCCAAATGAATTTATTAAACCCAATTCAATGAGTTCCATATTTTCATTTAGACCAAAGGAAATCTCGTTAGCAACCATAGGTTACCTCCTCCATGGAATTCCTGATCATCCAATAGAGACGTTTTAATTTAGTTGCAAAATTTAGTTGCAATTTTATTTAGTTGCAATTTTTATTTTGTTATTTTGTTTGTGATTAAATTTTGAGTTGTCTTATATTTTGACTATTGTGGTAGTAAATTTTTTTTGATTTCTTAATTTTGCTTTTGCTTTTGGTTTCAGTTTTGTGGTTATCCTAAAAGTTTCAGTTTTGACATGCAGGGTGACCTTGTTATTTAACATGTAAGTTTTTAAGTAGGAAAGGAGAGGTACAGTACAAAGTAAAAGTAAATTGCAATGCAAAAACTTAAAAGCGTACATGTCGATTCTTCTCATTTCTCCACCTGAATTGTCAGTATTTGCAATGCATATATACAATTTTGCAGGAATTAAAACATGCTTGCAGGTTTGAAGTGTGTCTACCAGACCCTATGTCATACTCTGTAGGGATGAATCCATCGAGCAAATCATAATATGTCCACGTGTCCTCCGAGACTCCCAAAGGATCATGAAAAGGTCCTGGGTAATACCCTAGACATTTCACAGTCCCTCAAATCATCTCGAGTTTATTTTGGTCTTATTATGTTGCAATGTGGTTCACCTAATTCATACTCTTACGCTAAATGAACCCTGATGTTTTGATTAGCTCTTGAAATGGGGTAGTTATCATTTGATGTTTCGCTTATGAATTATATAGGTAAAGGCCCTTAGGGGCAATTTGGCTAAATTAAGAAACTTAGTTGGTTTGATTTTCAAAGATGGGCTTGTAGTTTTGAAATTAATTACAGGTCATTTCCTAAACCTCATTAGAGAAGATTTTGATTAAGCCTGATTCATTACTATGCCCTTAAAACTTAATGGGTAGATATGTAATTTTTATGAAAATTTAAATGCTAATATTTTTAATCCTTATCAAGAATCATAAATAATTTTAAAACCATTAATTAGGGTTTTAGATTAATGGGTTATGATCTTCTAAAGTCAAACCCCTCACCTTATTATCTCCTTATTTAATTACTCTTCGCAATTTCATTAATTTAGGAAATTATAATTTATCCTTAAGGGACCAAAGTGAGATTGGTTGCTACCATTTATTCCTTTCATGTTTCAATCTTCAATACATGCCAATTAATATCATTTATTACCCATTTACCCTTTGTTTAGGCCTAAATATTAATTAAGGCTTAAATTACAAAATTATCATTTTGCCCTTAACACCTTAACACCTCATAATTTATTAAATTAAACCCAAATGACTTTGAAATTCTTATGTTACCCTACTCATGGTTTAGTTAAAACATTAGAGGAAAAAATGTGATTTTTCTGAATTCTAAATATTTTTATATTTAATTTAATGCAAAAATAGGGATTTTTAATGAAAATTCAATAACTTAACCAAATCAAAACTTTTATCTTTAAGGAAAATATTGGATTTTCACCTAAGTTAGAGGACCACATGGACAAAATTTCACGATTTTTAAAAGTTCAATTTAATTATTAGAATTATTTGTTTATTTTGAGTATTAATTAAATATAAAATACTATTTAAGTGGAAAATTAATTTTTATATTTTTCTTAAATCTCTCTAAGTCCAGGAAACCTAGAGGAATAAATTTTATGTTTTTTTGGTTTATATTTTAATTATTAGAATTATTTTAGTGGAAATTAAAGAAAATTCATTTTAAGCCCTTAAAAATGAGTATCTTGACTTAGAAATTTAGGAGAATTATTTTAGCTGGTCCCAAGTGATCAGGAAGCCAAATGTGATATTTTAGTGTGTTTTTACAATTTTAAAATTTTTATTTTTTTAACTAATTTTTAAATTATTTAAATATCTAAAAAAGTCTTAAAAATGAAATATTTATTTTTATTCTACTTTTCTTTTTCTTAGGTTCCTCCGGTCATAAGGAGCTCCCAAAACTAAGTCAGTGATTTTTTAAATTGTATTTTAATTATTTAAATTATTTTAGTGCCGAAAATGTCATTTCACTTAATTAATCCATTTTAGTGGTCAAATTAATTCCAATTGACTTGAAATTTTTGTGGAGAGCTCCTCTAACTTTAAATTAGAATGGAGAATTAATTTTATGCCATTTGCATTTATAATTATTCCAATTTAATTTTCTTTCTTTTTTAGGGGTTGGTGACAATTCGAATTATTTTTAATGAGTTAAACCAAGTTTATATTTTCCTATGGTCCTCTAACCACAACGAACCAACCCAAAAAATTTTGATATTTTTTTATTAATACTTCGATTATTATAATTATTTTTTTCAAAACAAACATGACATGTTTGAAAAATAGAGATATATGCCTAGAGGTCTCCCTTGACCTTGGAAAAATCAGGGAAGATCCCTCATTACTGAGAGAACCAAAGCCCTAAAAATTAAGTCATAGTGAAATGTCCATGCAAATGAAGAATGCAAATAAGAAATATGCTACTTAATTAATTAAAAACCACACATGCATCAAACAGACATGAAACCATTTCCACATTATTATCCTATGTTCACTAAGCATGAGGGCATTTTTATTTTATTCTTATGATTTTTCTATGAAAACTGAAAAGATATGGATTTTTGAAGTACTAGTCATTTAAAAAAATTTAAAAATCTTGATTTATTTACTTATCCAGCTCAGCGCCAGCGCATCCTCGTCCGCTCTTGATTGGGCACCACCAGCTGAGTCAGCCCGCTGTTCATACACCAAGACTCCGACCAACTCAATCTCAGTCATCTGTCCAATACATGCGTGATGCGATGGCTCTCCGTCATTGTCCCCAAGTCCCTCAACCTGTGAACTATTCACCTTCTAACCCTAATTTCTCCCTCGATACTCAACCAAATCTCTTCGGGTTTGTTTCTATAGACTCGTCTAGACTAGGAGAACACATTTATATGGTTAATCAAGTCCTAAATTGACTTTATGAACATGGAGAATCAAAATAGGCTCGGTTTGAGGAGAAAATTTAATACCTTTACTCAAGAGGTGTGACCTCAATTGAGTGCTTCCAGAAGCTTAAGTTAAGTCCGTTAAGTCTAGGGAGCTCCTAGATGAAGCCTTTGAGCCATTATGAATTCTCTAGGTATGAAATTGATCGAGGCTGATTTGTGGTGTTGATCAAATTTTGTGCTAAGGTGGTTAGGTGATGGGGCTTTTGTGGGGGATCTTCTTTGTTTGGTGTGGGGATGGTGTGGGTGTAAGGAATTTTGTTTTGATTGAGTGTGGAGTTGTGATGAAATATGTCCTGATTTTGAGCTCCAAAATTAAGCTTAGGCAGTGAACTTGGGTGGCTAAGGATGGTGGAATTGTTCTTAGGAAGTCTTAAGGGAGCCCTAGTGAAATTTTGGTAGAGTTTGGTTAATTTTTTGGTTTGTCTCCCCTTTGGCCATGGAGGAGTAGGGTTTAAATAGAGAGCTTGGAGGCTGCAATTGGGCTAACTAGTGGGTGGCCCTGACTGCTTAAGTGGAGGGAAGAAAGGGGTAAAAATCCAATTGGAATGAGCCAGCTTGGTTGGGTGTAATTTTTTGTTTTAACTCCTTGCTTCTTCTAGGCCTTTCCCGGCAGACAGGGTGGCTGGCCGGCCAGGGTCAGGTCACCATTTGGTTAGGGAGATCAGGGCTTGGTTTTGGTGAAGTTAATTGGGGTTGGCCATGTGTAAATGTTTTGGATTAAAGAGGAATGTGGGTGAACCTATTTTGGGTCAATTTAGGTCAAATCACGCATTTGGGTTGGGCTCACCCACCAAGGCTGGTTTGGGTTGAAGAGGAGATCATTTTGCTCAGCTTAATTAATCAGGAGAAGTCACCATCCAAGTAAAATTAGGCTTAAGAATGTTTTATGGGAAGCATGAGAAGGGTTAGCCACTTTTAATGGAATCATTAAAGGGGCTCCTCCTTTTTCAAAGGATTTCATGGCTCACATATGGCTTGGGAATGACTTCATGACTTGTCCTTGGCTTGACCAACGTTCATGAAAGGGAATTTTTGATTTATGGGGTTTTTTATGGAGTTTTTCATGAGGCTTGATTGAGGCTTGATTTGGTGTGATTGGTGTGATTAAATGATGAATTTCAAGGAGTATAGTTTGATTTAATCAAATGGATGATGGGAAAAAATTTCATGCCATGTGGGCTTTGGATTTGGGCTTTTGGAATTAACTGTGGTGGGCTTGGGCTTTAAAATTAGGGTGAATTTGGGCTACAATTTAGGTCAAATTTAAATGGAGATGTCATGAAGAGTTTTAAAAGGATTTCAAGTGATTTGAAATTGAATTGGAAGGCCATTTTGGTGGAATTTGGACATAGGGTCAATTTAGGATTTTGGGTTAAACTTGGGTTTGGGTGAAATTGAGCTTGCAATTAGATTAAATTGGGTTTGTATTTGATTTCAATTGGGATCAAGGATGTTGAATTTTGGTTTTGATATGAAATTGGGCAGGATTTGGGTTGGGGAATATTTGGATCAAATTGGTGGACATTGGGCTAATTTGGGGAAATTGGGTCTTTAAGGGAAATTTAGGGCTTTTGGTCAAAATAGGTCAATTTAGTCAAATTGGGTTCATGGGAGTGGTTTAAGTTGATTTTGGGGACATTTGGAATGATTTTGGAATTTTTTTGTCATGAGGGGAATTTTGGTAATTTTTTGCAATTTTGGGGTATTTTGGTAATTTTGTGATTTTGGTCAATTTGGGTAGTGGGAAATCATTTTAAATGACTTTTGGACAAATTTGGGAATTTTGGGTAATTTTGGGATTTTTAAGCAAAAATTAGGTTGTAGTATTTTGGTAATTTCATGGAAGTTTGGACTAGGATGGGCATTTAAGCCATGAAGCCATGTCAAACTAATAGGAGCCATATGAGGATTCCATATGAGGATTCATTTTGTGATTCATTTTGTATGTTCAATATGCTGGTCCTAACCCTCTTAGCCAAAATGCTAAGGGTTTGGGTCCACCCATATGAGCTTTCCAAAAGAAGACAGGAGACCAAATCAATGGTTTGGGTCCACCCATATGAGCTTTCCAAAAGGAGACAGGAGACCAAATCAAGTGCAATTGGTCTTAGGGTTTGTGGTGTGTGAGAAAGTGTAGTGTGTGCAAGCTAGATTGACCAAGACTAGACCACCCAGAGTTAGTCCTAAGGCTTGATCATCCTATGAGGATTCTCTTTGAGCTCCCTCATATTGACCTCACCTACTAAGTGCTAGAGGTTAGGACAAATATGTGGAACTTCAAGTTGAGTGAAGAAGAGTTTAAAATTCATAATGGTCAAGATTCCTTTTCTAGTCCTCTAGGAATAGTCAACAGACAAATCCTATGGCTAGACCCTAGGCTACTAAGGAGGAAACTAGATCTTAACCAAAAGTGAGTTCAACATTCTACTATTATTTTCTCTGCAATTTAGATAGAATTTTGCAAGTCCAATTTAAAGAATTCAACTTTTCTCATGGGATTGATACTAAGGTTCCAAGTAAGAAATTCTATAATATTTGAAACGATATGTATGCTTATGTAGTACCTTTAGTGTTAGGTTTTATTATTTATTTTCTATATCATTTCATTTGTTCACACTAGCCGCTAAATATAAATGGGGATAAGTTTTTTACAATATTTTGAAGATTAAAAATACACGTAATTGTGGGTCGGGTCAAGTTTTTAGCACTGTTGTCGGGGAAAGTAACGGACTTTTGAAATTGGGAAAGTAACGGGACTTTTCAAAATGAAATTTTATTTGAATTGTAGATTTTATTTTATCAAAATTAAAATAAAACCAAAAATCCAAAAAAAATCTAAAAATTAAAAATCTATTTTATTTTTGTTGTGTTATTTTATTTTCTGAAATAATATCATTTGTATGTGTAGTTCAGGATCTGAAGGTTTGGTACCATACGATTCTGAATTAGAGCGTGTTATAATAAAAATTTCAAAACAATGAAAACATTATAATTTTTAAGATATGGCGAACACTTCACAAATGTCGGTCGCTAAAAGTTAGAAGTTGTCGGTCGCCAGAATAGATATCCCGACGCCATGTTTTAAAAGCAATTTAATTTAATTTATATATATAATTTGGGATATATAATTTGGGAAAAGTTAAAAGTTGTATTTTAAATTTTGAAAATACAAGATCAAACTAATCTCATATCCTTAGTAGTTTAAATAAATGAGCCTAACACCATAAACGATGCATCTATCCCGAGGGGTAGACACACTACTCACTCGTAAGGCTTGATATCTGCAAAAAACCATTTATATGTTGATCAAAAATTTTCCTTATTTAATACAAAAAATTAAGTAGGGTTTATATTAAGATGGGTTCTTAAAAGTTTCCAATACTATAAGGGCAAGCCCCTACGCAAGCCCCTACAGTTAATTATATCTTTGATAACTGAAGTCACCTAAAAAAACTCTCGATAAAAATCAGGGGATATTGTCTTCAAGAATTCAAAGGGATAGTACTTTTCAAAAGATCGGACAAAGAGGTGTGAAATGAGAATGACTCAAATTTGGAAAATTTTATTTTGGAATCCAAAGGAAGAAGAAATAGGGGATGGCATGGAGGGATATTATAGATCCTGAGGAAAACCTCGATGAGTTCCCAAGCTATCTTATGATTTGGCTTCAGTTTCGGGTAGAATTATTTAAATGTTGCATCCTGTCAATTTTATTGATTAGGGCTTACATTTATGTGAGACGTTCACACAAATAGCCTTGAAGATGTGAGGGTTTAGGTCGCGACGAACGACAACCTTAGAATCCTAGGGCAAGTTAGGGCTTAGATCTATAACAGAGCTACACAAAGTCCAAGAGAAAAAGTTGAGGATTTATGTTGCACTAGGCGAACAACCTCAAAATTCTATGGCGTTTTGTTTAATTTCTAAGGAAAGAGATATGTTGTTGTAGATCCTCATGCTATTGAAAGCTACCCACAAAGTTAGCACCAAGATCTTCGGCAAAGTAGCACTCCTAAAGTCTAAGGGTTTAAGGTTTTAAATGACAAGTTGAAGTTCAATTATTATAGGGGCCCTTAAAGTTGATTAGAGCGACACTAGTCAGGATCTCACAGTTTCCTTGTTCTGGTATTACTATTTTCTTAGAAATTTTAAACTTATAAAAATTGGAAAAATAATTTTGATGAGTACCAAGTGATCAAGAAACCCTTAGGCACATCTTGAGACATTTTTGTATTTTTGGAATTTTTAATTATTTTTAATTTAAAATACAGTTAAAAAATGAAGTAATTTCTCAAAAGTATTTTTTATTTTTCATAAATGCCCCTGGTCACATGGAACTCAGAAAACAAATTTTCATATATTTCATAAGTGTATTTAATTTAATATGATTGTTTTTGTACAAAAATACAATTTTCTCATAAAATTAACTTAAGTGCTCAAACTTCATCAAATAGTTTTCAAATTTTTACAGCAAGTCAGTATGATTTTTCTGCACAATGTGGAATTTATTTTAATAATTTTTATTAATATTTAATTTAAATAATTTAATACAATATATAGACATTTAGTTAACTACAGAAATATACAAAATTATTCAAAACATCATGATATTTTTCCTAAGCTCCTCTGACCATGAGAAACCTACTAAAGTTTATTCCATAATTTTCCAAGTGGTATTTTAGTTTATATAGTTATATTAAGCCAAAATAGCCATCCAAGCTTGAAAATTAGGGTTACATGCATAGAGAAGCTCTTTGACCTTGGAAAAATCTGAGAACGTCTCCTCTATCATGAGAAACAAACCTTAAAAATCTCAAGCCATGGTGAGAAATATTTAATCTTAATAATTTAAAATACCACATAGAGTTTTAATTAATTAGAAATCAGAGAGTTAAGAGAAAAATTTTATTGTTACTCAACATTATTGTCCTCTGTTCACTGAGCAAGAAGGTTATTTTGCTTTATTTTTATGATTTTTTTATGAAAAGCTATGAATTGTTGAAGTTCAGGGGGTTAATTAATTCATTTAACCCTAATTTTCTACTTATCCTAGTCACTCGTCGTGTCATCCTCATCCTCTCTGAAGTGCCACAAGTTGTGTTCTGGTTTGGAGCCGCAGTCTGACTTGGTAGCCACACATCCCACTATTCATGTTATAATCTCTCATCCGGCTTGATCTCATCTGTCCATCTAATACACGTGCGATCGAACAGTTGTGGGTCATCATCCCCGATTAACCTAACATGCGAGTTGTTCAAATTTCAAACCTTAAGATAAACCTTAAGATATCTCTTGATACTCAACCAAATCACATGGGATTTGTTCCTACACCTTCATCTACTCAAGACAAACACATCCATACGGTTACAATGGAATGAAATTAAAATTTTCTTCATAATTATTGAAATCGAGCTCAAAATTAGGGTTAATGGTCTATACCTTTGTCTGAGAGGGGAGGCCTCCATCAGATGCCTGTGGAAGCTTTAGTGGAGTCATAAGAACCTCTTGGATGTACTAGTTTCCTTTGGTGTAAGCTCCAAGTACAAGTTCAATGAAATGTGGTGCGACCTTAGTAAAAATCTAGGCTAGGGTGTCCAACAGAGGGGGATTTTGGTGGGGAACTTCCTCTCTTGCTATGGGGAAGCTTAAGAGCAGTTCAATTTGAAGTTTGAAAGATTTTAAAGGATGTCTGAAATTTCTCCTGATTTTGAGCTCAAAATTTGAGCTCAGGCAGTGGTGGAAATGGCTAGGAGATGGTTGCAATGGGTTTAGGGAGTCTTGGAGGGGTTTTGGTGAAATTTTGGAAGATTTTTGCTTAGTTTTTTAGTTATGTTCCTCATATTTCTATGGAGGTGATGAGTTTAAATAGTAATGGAAGGGGTGGAGCTCAGAGCTTCAATTCAGGAGTAACGAGGAGCTGAGGTGGAGGGTTGAAGAGTGCCAAAGAACAATTAGGGTAGCTTGGATGGGAGCATTGGGTTTGGATTTGAGAAGGGTGGCTATCAATTTTTGGGTTTTCTGGCCACTAGGGTGGACAACCAAGGCAGGGGTGGTAGTCAGGCAGCCAGGTGAGCCATTGGGAGGGTTAATGATCGTTAACTCCTAATGTTTAGTGATGATGGCCAAGATATTTTGGTTTAGGCCAAAAATGGGGTGAGACCCCTTAAATCAAAGGACCATTGGTCCATAGCTCATGTAGGGTGGGCTAGGTGGGTCTAGCCTGGTCACTAGAGTCCAAATGGTGGTTGTAGTGGCTTTTGTTTGATCAATTTGGCTTGGTTTGGTCAACTTTGATACATTGGTTCAACTTGGGGCAATTTGGGTTGATGTTGGGTTTAGTTTGGTCTAGTCGTAACATTGAGCTCAATTGATTGATCACAAGGGTGTAGATGATTTTCACAATGATTTTAGAAAAGATTTGGAGTGAATTTGAACTGATTTGGAGGTCCAATTTGAATAATTTTGGCTTATAGTCAATTTTGGGTATGTTGGTTTGACTTGGGTTTTAGTTGGGCTAGAGTTTTGCTATGACCCAATTGATGGTTCAATTTGGTCCTAAGAATTTTAATGAATAGTTTTGGATATCAAATTGGTGGAAATTTTAGGGTTATGGAGTTCAATTTGGTGGAATTTGGGGACATGGCCAATTTGAGGAATTCCCCAAATATGCAATTTTGGGGAATTCGTATACATTACCTATTATTATAACCTCAGAACTAACTGCAAAACAAGAAGAAAAATTATTGGAGATGTTAAAAAATCATAAGAAAGCCTTTGGATGGACATTAGCTGGTATTAAAAGAATTAGTCCTTCAAGCTGTATGCACATAATTTTAATGGAAAAAAATTATAAGCCTAGAATTGATCCTCAAATAAGATTAATCTTATAAGGAAAGATGATGTTAAGAAATAAATTTTAAAGTGGTTGGATGACGGAATTATTTGTCCAGTTTCAGATAGTTCATGGGTCAGTTTTATTCATTGTGTTCCTAAGAAAGGGGGAGTGACTGTGGTTGCAAATAAAAAGAAAGATTTAATTCTTATTTGATAAGTAAATGGATGAAAACTTTATATTGATTAAAGAAAATTAAATGCCTCCTCCAGAAAAGATCATTTTCCTCTACCTTTTCTAGATTAAATGTTGGATAGATTAGCTGGGCACGGTTATTTTTGCTTTTTGAATGGATATTCTGGATATGACCAAATACCTATTGCTCATGAGGATCAAGAGAAGACAACTTTTACAAGTCCTTATGGAACATGTGCTTTTAGGAGAATGTCATTTGAATTATGTAATACACCTGTAAATTTTCAAAGATGTCTAACGTCAATATTTTATGATTTAATTGAGAAAGGAATTGAAGTTTTTATGGATGATTTCTCAGTTTTTTCAGTTATGATTTCTCAGTTTTTGGAACTTCTTTCAACTCATGTTTAGATCATTTTACAAAGGTTCTAAAATGCTTTGAAGAAAAAAACTTTATTCTTAACTGGGAAAAATGTCAATTTATGGTTGTAGGAGCAATTGTGTTGTAACATAAAATCTCGGAGAAAGGCATGGAAGTAAATCCAGCAAAAATTCAAGTCATTGTTGAATAACCACCTCCTAATATTGTTAGAGGAATAAGAAGTATTTTGGGACATGCTAGATTCTACAGGCGCGCTTGATTCTACAGGCGCTATATTAAAGACTTTTCTAAAATTTCCAAGCCTTTATATCAACTTTTGGAAAAAGATACTAACTTTAATATTAGTGAGGAATGCCTTAATGCTTTCAATTTACTAAAAGAAAATTTAATCACCACACCTATTATTATTTCACCTAATTGGACAAAACCATTTGAATTAATGTGTGATGATAGTGATTATGCAATAGGAGTTGTTTTAGGGTAAAGATATGAATTTTTTTTTAAAGTAATAAACTATGCTAGTAAAACCCTTAATGAAGCTCAATTTAATTACACTACTACTGAAAAGGAATTATTAGCTAAAGTATATGCTTTTGAAAAATTTAGAACTTATCTTATTGCAACCAAATGTATTGTGTAAACTGGTCATTCTGCTATAAAGTATTTAATGTTGAAGAATGATGCAAAACCACGATTAATTAGATGGGTCCTTCTGATGTAAGCATTTGATTTTCAAGTTGTGGATAGGAAGGGTACTGATAATCAAATAGTTGATCATTTATCAAGACTTGAAAAAGAAAATGACAACTTTAATGATGAAATTAATGAAAATTTTTCTGATGAACAATTATATGGAATTAATGAATGGAAAGTTCTATTATATGTTGTTATAGTTAACTATTTAGTTAGTAAAATTTTACCCTACGTATTAGATATCCATTAAATTAAAAAGTTCATTCATGATTTTAAATATTATTTTTGGGATGACCCTTATTTATAGAAACAATGTAAGGGCATAATTATTTGAAAATGTGTACTAATTGAAGAAAACCAAGAAATTATAAAAAAATGACATAAATCCGATTTTGGGGGACATTTTGGGGTTGAAAAAACTGCATTTAAAATTTTACAATCCAGATTTTATTGGCCTACACTATTTAGAGATGTTAATTTTTATATAAAAACATGTGATAGATGTCAAAGAGTTGACAATATTTTTAGAAGAAATGAAATTCCCTTGAATTTTACTCTAGACGTTGAAATTTTTTATGTTTGGGGTTTAAATTTTATGGGATCTTTTATACAATCTTTTGAAAAAAATGTATATTTTAATAGTTGTGGATTATGTTCTAAATGGACTGAAGTTGTTGCTCTGCCTCAATTTGATGCTAAAAGTGTTACAAAATTTTTAATGAAAAATATTTTTACAAGATTTGGAATGCCAAGAGTAATCATTACCGATGGGTAAAGTCCTTTTATGAATAAAACAATTGAAACATTACTAAAAAATATGGGATCAAACATCAAATTTCCACAGCTTATCACCCTTAGATTCCACAGCTTATCACCCTTAACAGCTTATCACCCTTAGACTAGTGGTTTAGTAGAAGTATCCAATTGAGAAATTAAGAGAATATTGGGAAAGACTGTAAATCATAATAGAAGAGATTGGTCGGCTAGGCTTCATAATGCATTATGGGCTTATAGGACTTCTTACAAAACTCTTATTGGAATGTCACTATATAGACCCATATTTGGAAAAGCTTCTCATTTCAACTATATAGACCCATATTTGGAAAAGCTTCTCATTTTAGGGCAATAAAAGAATTTAATTATAGTTTAAAAGATGCTGGAGAAAAACGATTATCACAATTAAATGAGCTTAACAAGATGAGAAGTGAATCTCATGAGAATGCATGAATTTTTAATGAAAAAATGAATATGACGAATGATCAAAGAATTTTGAAAAAGTATTTTAAACCTAGATAAGAAGTTTTGTTATATAATTCAAGATTGAAATTATTTACAGGAAAACTTAAGTCAAGGTGGTCAGGACCATTTATTGTGGTAAGACTTTATTCAAATAAAGTTGTTGATATTGAAGATCCTAAGACTGGAAGAATAACTAAGGTAAATTGACACAGATTAAAATCTTATATAAGTGGAGATACTCCTACATTTGATGAGATCTTAATGTTGTGTCAATCGGATTAAAACATTGGATATGTAGGACTGATAAACCAAGTGCTTTGTGGGACGCAACTCATACTTATTGGTGTGTTTGATTTGTTGATTATTGTTATGATGAATTTTTTATGTAATTTGAAGTCTTACATGATTATTTTGGCAAAAAAACATTAGCATATTAATGGAATTGAAGATCATATGAAAGAAATTCAAAATTTGAAATAAGTGGACTAGCACTATAGTACCACAAATCGAATAACTTACTTAGAACCATAAAAATTCAATTTTCTATCCTCTTTTTCTCTATAAAACAGCCTAGGAGAGGAAAGGAATCATCCCTTTGACTTTCCTATGCAATTTGGAGAGATTTGAGTGTGGAGAAAGCAATTTCTACTTTAAAATTTATGGAAAACAATGGTAATGGAAGAATTGAAGACAAGAAGATGGAGCATAAAGATGCTCAGAGTTATTTCAAAGGATTTCTGGCTTTGAGTTTAAAGTGGCTCATGGATAAACTTAGGAATATTGAAGATGAGATCTCTCAAATGAATGCCCAATATGAAAAAAAATTTCCATTTATTTGAAAATTTGGATTGGCAGTTGAAACTGCAATTCAATAATTTGGCAAGTTTTCGAGACTATCAAGTTACCATGTATATCACCAACAAATGGATTGATGATAAGATGGCTTTGAAATTTTCAAGTGTGTCTTTCTATCATGCTTACGACTGTAACTAATTGGAAGGTGAACAGGAGGGTGACACCATTGTTCACATATGGTCTTAAATGATTCCTTTTATAAATATACGTGTTAGTAACAAGTTCTTCTGTGTAGTGTGCCGAAGTTGTCATTATTAAGGCTTTAGTACTTCTGAATTTGGTGTTTTTTTTATTGTATTAATATGTTACTATGACTTTTCTGTGTTGTTTTTATTAAACATATTATTAATCTAATAAAACCAGTTCTATGTTGTTGAAATGATGGATTGGATTATTGAATAGTTAAACTTTGGAATGATGTCAAACCTAAAAAAAAATGGTCATTAAAACAAGAAAATTAGGTTTAAACATCCTAGATTTTTTGTTTTCTATCATAATATACAAAATCATTAAATTTTGGATAGGTTTGAATTGCGTTATAGCGCCATCCCTGAAGTTATTGCGTTGAACTAACCCGAGAGCAGATTATTAAACCTGGACAGTCAGTTTACTCCATTTTTTACTCTAGCTCGTCTCCTTCCTTCATTTTTTTGCATTTTGCTCCATTAGGGCTTAGGTTTGTCCTTGATTGGCTTGGATTTAGAACATCAAACTCTATATTTATCAACTTTGGGTAAGATCTTCATCTTGGTTTTGAAAATTTTTTATTTCACCATTAATTTCTTCCACATTATGGCTTTGGCCAAAAATCGTAAAATTTATTCAAAATATTGAGAAATCCTTGGATAAATTATTATTTAGTTTAGAATGTGTTTGTTGGAGCCTAAAAATCATATATTTGAGATTTATTAGTATTTTTATTGGACTTTTCTAGATTTTTCTTGGCTCTTAAAATGAAGAGAGGAAAAGGAAAGGGAGCATTTGATTCTAATAATTCGCTAATATGAAAGCACAAGACAGATACAGTGATCCGTATGAAGAGAGGAAAAGGAAAGGGAGTATTTGATTCTAATAATTTGCTAATATGAAAGCACAAGACAGATACAGTGATCCGTAATATAAGAAATTGATTGCAGAACAAATTTTTCTTTATCTTGGTGGAACGATTGAATATTTTATTGCGGAGCGATAGTGGGAGAACTTTTGTTATTTCACTGTCGTCATTTGATTTCTGTTGATAGAGAATTTTAGGTGAATTTGCCAGATGAATCTGATGATTTGTTTTATGTGAGAGGGCAGTATGTGGATATTAGAGTTGTTCGGATCAATTATATTTTTAAGTTACAGTGTCTCTACTTGTTTTTATTCTCGGTTCCATCTTACTGACAATGAACTGGATGAGATTATGGGATTTTTAGCTGATGGTAATGGAGTTTGGAAGATTAAGAATGGATGTCGGGTAAAAATGGCTAGACCTAGGCTACTAAAGAAGTTTTCTAGACCTCAACCAAAAGTGAGGTCAACACGTGCATAGAACTATTTTATTTCTGGTAGATTGGTTCCTAATAATCACTTTAGTGAGGTAACCCGAGAAAGAGCTATGTTGAATTATTGCATTCAGATGAATAAACAGTTGACAAACGCTCTTTGATTTATAAGAATATGTGTATTCCCTCAAGAGGAGGAACTACTGGATGTATGGGTTATCCTGCTCTTATTACTATAATGTGTGTTGAATCAAGAATGAAATATGAGACTTGGGAGAACTTTTATCATCTCATAAACCTATTGGGAAAAAAAATTTGGAGATGTATGGAAAGCATACTAAAGTGGAAGTAGAGGCTCTGATATTCTTTCAACTTCAGCTTCAAATTCTAGACATTCTACTTCTGGAACTAGTTCACTTGATACTATAATGGAGAAATTGTTTATCTAACAAGGAGATATATTAACATTACAGAATCAGCTAAAAGGCATAGAAGCCCATTTCTATTACAATGATGAGTATATGTAGAGGAGAGTTGATTTTGATATTACTTATCATGAGGCGGTGGAAAAATTCTTAAGGGGTGACCATAATGTAGCATTTCCTACATGCCTCAGATATACACCTTTTAATCCTGATGATATGGAGTAGGATTTCAATTTGGTTGATGATGATGGAGATAGTGATGAATGTGAAGATGATGATTACTTTTATTTGTTAATTTTAATGTATTTTGCTTTTATGTTTAGATTTCTTATGGTTAGTTGGTTGTTGTTTGCATGTTAGAGTTTTTATGTTTAATGTTAGGTTTTCATTTTTATTGAACTAGTGAATTTATGTTTATTACACTATATTATTATACTATTTTTATTGATTACTGATCCCGATTTTATATGACAGTACAATGTATACATTTATAATCATAATTTTTCCTTACTTATATTTCTTGCTCTACAACGGCTACCAAAAACTTGACTTTGAAGCAAATAAGAATACAATTATTATATTTAATTATGGGATACTACGCAAGTTTACGTATCGTTATCAAGTAATATATGACTTTTTGATTAAGCTCTGAATATCAAACCCACAGGGGGAAATACAATATGTAACTAAATCAGAAGAAATTAGATAAAAAAATTTACTTTGCAAAATATTCTTACTCAAGCTATAGATGCTATAATAAGAATGAATGTTGAATTCTTTTTGGTAATTTTTTTATAATTAAAAGTAAATTAAATAATTAACTAAATTTAACTAGATATTTTTAAGATGAAGACAATAAATATAAAATATCTTTTTCCTTATCATAATTAGTAACAAATATAGGAATTCTGTTGCGGAAGTATTCAAATTGTGTTGTGCCAAATATGAGCAATAATATTATTTACCATTACTGGAGATGTTATAAAGAATTGTTATAAAGAACATTGGTTATTTTAAAATTTGAATAGTCTTGAAGACAGGTTAAGTAGGGATGATACTAGCTCTCACTCTAGAATTCCCTCTTCTCTCTCCACTTGGGGGCTAACATCTTGTATGAAAACCTAAAACTGCAAACCAAATTGGGGGCTTTATTCTGTCACTTTAAAGTCCTCTAATTCTACACCCTTCAAAGTATATTTCCTAGTTATTTTCATTCAATCATATGAATCATGTGATTCTTACTAATGTTGACTGAGATAATACCATCTCGGATCTTACATGTTCTCATAACAAATATTAACATCCTAATTAACCAAATCAAGAATTAAATAAAGTACAAGGTTAAAAATCATCACAATTTATTCCAACATTAAAGATTAATACTTCACATAACTTCCATCCAATACTTAATCACTTATAATTTTAAAGAAAAAAGATAAATAAAACTACTCAAAATTCATGGAAAAATACAATGACACTTAAGTTTGAAAGTACAAATCATGCAAACAAACAAAAAGTCTAAATTAAAACCAAATGTAGTAAAAAAGATAAAGACTTATCTCAAATCCTCTCCACCAAACTCTTGAAGTTCCTTTGAATCTCTTCCCTTCCTTTCTCTTATAATACCCTCTACCCACTCTCTACTTACTCACTACAACTCTTCTCTTTCTTCTCTCTAAAAGTATCCTAATTAAACTAAGAGAGAGAGGCATCAGCGGTGTCTAGAGGGGGGCGGTGGCTCCTCTTCAATTCAATCCAAGTCCTTCTTTCATAATTTTTCAAAAGGTGCCTTGGTGTCTTTTCTAAATGTGTCCATATTCAATGAATCTTCCAAGAGTTGCCTCCTTTCAAAAGCCAATTGAATTTATTTTTGTGTTCATAAACTATTTCCCACGTTTTCACCAAGAGCTGCTTCAAACACCTCTTCAAAAATTTGTCCAAATTCATTGAATCACCAAGTAACTACTTTGGCGCTTAAGCGCCACTTCTGGGTGCTTAAGCGTCAGTTCTGGGCATTTAGGTGCCACAGTTCCTTTGCCCACCTTCTTCATTTTTGCTCCAAATTTAATCATTTTTCACTCCTTTCATCATTTTTCATATATTTGATTGTACCTAAAAAAAACACACAAATACCTTCCATTAAAGCACAATATTTCAAAAATAGGTATAAAAATGTGTACATGAAGACTATATATTTTAGATGTATCAATTACCTTCAGTTTAAATGCTAGAATAGTCTTTTATTTTTGTTAGACATGTTACATATTGTTAGACATGTTACATATTAATTTCACTTGTCTTTATTACCTGTACCTGTACTATTCTCTTATTTTAAACTTTATAATTTTTTTTTCATGACAATCCTATTAATTAAAATTTTAAGTTACGGGGGAAAAGAAAAAAAATATTTTTGAAAACTAAACTTTATTTTTCCTCACAGAACAATATTTAAGAAAAAAATTAATTTAACATAATCTATGATATGTTGGGTTAAATAACTATATTTTAAAATTTAAAAATTTTATAGAAAACTTAAGTTAAAATTTTTAATACTAAAGGTTAGATCTAAAGTTAAGATATTTAGTCTGAGAGTATAAGATTATGTTTTTACTATTTAAAGAAAAGAAAATTATTTTTTGGAAATATTAATAATCTTATATATTTACTTCAAAAAGAAGGAATTGAGAATTTATGAATTTTTTTTTTCAAAGTTAATAAAATTTTGTCAACATAAGGAAATGTGAAAAGTTTTTAGCTTTAAGAAAAAGATGGTTGTTCAAAATCATTAAAGGCTATCCAGATGTAATAATCCTCACATGACATGAAAAAAAAATAAAGGATTGAAAAATATTCTAAAAGAAAAGGAAAAGAAAAATTAAAATAAAAAAAAGAAAGAGAAAAAATGAAAAATATGTTAGGAGAAGCTTGAGGAGATGTTTAATCAAAAATTGGCTCTACCTGAATCATCTTAATGAAAGGAACTTAATTACATTTTTAAATTAAGCCTTAAAGTATTAGCATCCTTACTAATAAATTCTTCATGAAGTTCTTTTTACTGTAATACTTCTAAGCATTCAAAATATGACAAAATTGTAGCCATTCTTAAAATAAATAGAATAATAGAACTCTTAGACTTGACAACTAAGTATTCTTACATTTTAGTTCTATCTTGAGTTATTAAATATATATTTTTTTTTAAATTTCACTATCACATTTATAAAAAAAAACTATAGAATCTCTAAGTTAAACTCGCTTCCACAAATTATAATTTTTACATAATACAAAGGAGTTACTTAAGGACAAGTAATATTTAAGTTTGAGAAAATGATTCACCTAAAAATAACCTATTTTTTGTCAATATTTTATGATCATTTTATGCATGTTTTTAGTGATATTAAACTTTAAAGGAAGGTGTTTTTTATGTTTTTGGTTTCAGGTACATAGAATGGACATTTAGAGAAAATATTTAGAGAAAATAAGGGAAAAATGAGCAAAAATGACGCACATTATATGGGCCATAGCACTGTCTCCTGGCGCTATTGCGCCACAGAAGGGTGTAATTGGCACTATAGCACCCAGGCTAGCGCTATAGCGGAAGTAACTACCCTTCTAGAAGATTTAATAAATTTGGCCGAATTTTGAAGGAGTGTTTGAAGCAACCCATGGTTATGTTCAGACATCTTTTAAATGGGACAAAAATGGAAAAAAAGAGGACTTTTGGGCAACATTCAAAGGCTTTAAAAAGTTAAATTTTTGTGTTTAAGTGTGATTTTATGTGTGTTTTGTGTTTGTAAGAGTTAGAGTTTGGAGAAATCTTTAAGGAGACTCCAAAATTTGTGTTGGGGAGAAGACATAAGGTATTTTGTATTTGCGTTTAAGCTTTTGTTACTAAGACTTGGATTTCAATACAAATTATGTGTTTTTGTTTATTCTCCATAAATTATGAGTATTTCACTTTTTTTCCTTACATTTAGGAATTAATCTTGTGGGATGATAATGGTTTAAAAATTTCTTTTTACTTTAAAAAATTTCAAAATTGTGATGACATTTTCACCGATTTTTCATTAACTTTACAAATTGGTCACTTGTTAGGTTAAAATACATTGAGAAAGATAAGGACCCAAGAGGGATATGATTTCAACTAACTAATAAGTGTCACACTTCATTCTGAGCAAAGTCATTGCGATCACCTAAGGGGGAGTGCAAATAGATAGAGAGATAAGTTTTGATGTGCGTAAAATTAAAGTTTCTAGGGTGACAGACTAGATCATTTTTATCAATTTGGTTCAGTTTTTGGATCATAAAGGTCCCTAGTAGGTCCTATAAAGAAGGCATAGTGGGTAATCTGGAGGTGAGAGGCAAAAATTTTCTCAGCACTCTTACACAAATTAGGGAAAAACTCTAAATTAGCCAATGCTCTAGCACCGAGAGGGGGTAAAGAATAGGAATGCTCTTATTTGTCACAATACATCATCTTATTTTTAGTATTTCAAATCCTATACAGATTAATATCTCTTTGCAAGGGGAAAGATCTTTTCATAATATTCAAACTCGTTAAATTTACTTTATTCAATTGTTAATCTTAGCTATTTCGTTTAGCTTTAAGTTTGTCTTAACCTTTATAATCATATTGACATTGTTCTACTTTTATTTTTTTTTTGCAATTTAGATAGAATTTCTCAACTCTAATTTAAGGAATTCAATTTTCCTCATAGGATCGATATTGGGTTTTTAAAGAAAATCCTATTTTACTTGAAACGATATGTATACTTGAGTACTACCTCTAGTGTGAAGTTTTATTTCTATAACATTTCATTTATTCACACTAGTTGCTTGTTGACCTCACTTTTGGTTGAGGTTAAGCTTTTCCTCTTTAGTAGCCTAGGGTCTAGCCATAGGACTTTTCTGTTGACTATTCCTAGAAAACTAGAAAAAAAAACCCCTGTTGACTATTCCTAGAAAACTAGAAAAAAAACCCCCACCATTAGAAATTCTAAACTCCTCATTGCTCAACTTGAAGCTCTACATATTGGTCCTAACCTCTAGAACTTAGTAGGTGGGGTCATTATAGGACTGTCTGACCTTAGGGTTGACCTTGGGTGTTGGTCTGGAGCTAAGGCTAAGGCACTCACTTCCACTTCCACTCACTTTCACTCACTCTCACTCACAATCACTCACAACTATAAACCCAAAATTTCTTGACTTTGATCCCTTGATCTTTTGGGAGACTCATGTACCCTAAACTCACTGGCCCTAGGGTTTAGCTAAGACCAGTAAAAAGAAAACCCAAATGGGGTTTCCATTGGTCCATAGCTCATATATGGTGGTTGGTACCCCAACCCTACGAAAATATTCAACTTGGTCATTTGCCCCTAAATCCGCCCAGATTACCTAAATACCCTTGAAACCCCACCAACCCTACGAAAATATTCAACTTGGTCATTTGCCCTTAAATCCGCCCAAATTACCTAAATACCCTTGAAAACCCACTAAATACCCTTGAAACCCCACATTCACCCAAAATACCTAAATTTGTTCAAAAATTATTTCAAACCTTTTTGTACCTAAATTTATTCAAAAATTATTTCAAACCTTTTTGATATACCCAAATTACTTTAAAACCACCCAAAAATTCAAAAATTACTAAAATATCCTGAAATTTACCAAAATTATGAAGCTAGCCTTGGCACCCCAAATTTTCCCAAAACCTCCAAAATCACTTCAAATGTCTCCAAAACCAATTCCCACCCTTCAATTCAACCCAATTTGGCCATTTTGACCAAAACCCCCAAATTGCCTTTAAGGGCCCAATTTCCCCAAATTTACCTCAAATGTCCATTAATTTGGCCCAAAGTTCCCTCAATTTAAATTATAAACTTAAATTCACCTTTCATATGACCAATCTAAACCAAATCCATGCCTAATTGGCACATTCTTTGAGCTCAATTTTGATCTAAGTCAAACTCCCAATTTTGGCCCTATGACTTAATCCCACCAAATTGAACCCCATAGCTTACTCAATTTGCCATAATTTGAATCCTAAACTCTTCATAAAAATCATACACACCAAAATTAACCTTAAATTGGCCTTGTTGAAGCCTCAATTGCATTTAATTTTTGCCCCAAATCCAAAATTTCCCAAATTTCCTCCAAATTGGCCATGCCTACAAATTCCACCAAATTGATTGCCCTAACCCCAAAATTGACACCCAACTTATGTTGAAAACTATTCATGATTTGTCAACAATCAATTTGGACTTACCCAACCTTAGCCCAATCTAGACCCAAGTCTAGCCCAACATACTCAAATTTACCAAAATTCCAAAATCCTTCAAATTGAACCCCCAATTGAACTCAAAATCATTTCAATTCTTCACTAAAAACCTTCATTAAAATCATCTACACAATGTTGATCAATTAATTGGGCTTAAAGTCATGGATATCCAAACCCAAACCCAACCTTTGGACATTTGGACCCACACTGGACCCATACACCAAGATTAGCCTAGCCACCCTAAAGCCATAAAATTTATGACTCCACAACCACTGAACACACTCCATTGACCAGGATAAACCCCCTTAGACCAAACATGGTGAGCTATGGACCATTGGATCCCTAAATTAAGGGATTCATGCCCATTTATGGGCCTTAACCAAAAATCTCCCCCATCATCACTTGACATTGAGGGTTGAACATAAATAACCCTCCCACTAACTCACTTGACCTCCTAGCCACCTCCCCTGGCCCTCCCAGCCAGCCTAGTCACCGGAGAACCTAAAAAACAAGGGCCGCCATCTCTAAATCAAACCTAATCTCAACCCTAGGGACCAGCTCACCCTAATTAATCCTTAGAGCTTCTTAGCCCACCACCTCAGGAGGCTTTTGCTCGCAAAGCCAGGCCCTGAGCTCCCCTCTCCGGGCATGGCTATAAAATAAAATCTTCACGGCCAAAAACGGGGTGCTAAAATTTTTTCATGGAGAGCCTACCCAATTGCTCCCATATACTGTTTGAGACCTCCTCAGTGTAAACCAACTACCTCCTTGCCCTAATTCCCATCGCCGGAGCTCAATTTTTTAGTTCGATTCTGGCCGAAAACAGGACAAGTTTGGCCACACCTCCACAGTGCACCAAATCTCAATTAAACTTGCCCACACCTTCACCATAGTGAAAGAAGACAAAAACCCATCAAAGCCCCCTCACAAAGAGCCTCTACTCTCAATTAAACTTGTCGAGCACCTTTGATTGATGCTTCACTTCTCAGAGCAAAAGTATTGAACCCCCCTCTTCTAGAGCCTATTTTGACTCTACATGGGATTAGGGTTAATTTAATGGCATGTTTTTCATATGGATATGTTCCTCTAACTTAGACGAGTCTATAGGATCAAACCTGAACGAGTTTGGTTGAGAAATGAGTGAGATCTTAAAGTTTTAGGGTTAACGGTCACAAATTCACACCTGCTGAGGACAAAGAAGCGGAGCCATTGAATGGCGCGTGTATCAGAAGGATGGATACGATCGTGTCAGATGGAAGCTTGATACATATAGCGCGGGTTGAGTCAAGGCTACGTGCATGGCAGCATCCAACTAGAGCGCGCAATGCAAGTCTTCGGAGCCGTCGCATGAAGTCGTGGTGTCGCGTGTTTAAGTAGGAAAATAAAGATTTATTTAATTCAGAAAACGTCTCCTACCTTTAAAAATCGATATTTTGGTGTAGAAAAATTATAAAAATAAAATAAAAATATCCTAGTGCTTAGTGAACAGATGAGAACAATGTGAAAATAGTTTGAAGTTTGTTTGATGTATATTTATTTTTAATTAATTAAATACTGTTCTAAGTATTTTGATTCTCCATGCATTCAAATATTTCACCATGGCTTGATATTTTGGCATATTGTTGTCTTTATCATGAGGGATATTCCTTGATTATTCGAAAGTCAGAGGAGACCCCTAGATAGAGATCTCTATTTTTCAATTTTATGCATCTGATTTGGAAAATTAATTATAATAATTAGGGTGTTGCTTAGAAAAATCCAAGAAAATTTTGGTACTTTCACTATGAAAAGAGAACCCTAGGAAAAATTTGTCATGAGCTAAGTCTTTAAGAACACACCTAATTTTTACAAAATCCTAAGATACAAAGAAAATTAATTTGGTAAAAATAAACATCTAAATTACTTTCTTTAAATTCTCCACTATAACTTAAAGTTTAGAGGACTCCCCAAAAAAATTTTAAAACATTTGGAGTTCATTTGATAACCTATTTTGATTTTCAAAATTAAATGGCACTTTTAACACTTAAAATAATCATAAAAATTAAAATACAACTCAAAAATTTATGAAATTGGTTTTGGGAGCTCTCTGTGATTACAAAAAGTTTCTGAAAATAAAATTGTAATTGAAGTAAAAGTTTCATTTCTAAGCATATTTTAAATATTTAAATATTTAAATAATAATAAAAATCATAAAATTAATAAAAATTCATTGAAATGTTCTAAATTGTTTCCTAAGAACTTAGGAGCAACTAGAATATTTTTCCTATTTTTCTAAGTGAAGATATTGAATTTTAAAGCTTAAAATAATTTTTAAAGGCTAAAAAAGGATTTTCCTTAATTTCTCACTAAAATAATGCAAATAATTCAAAAAAATCATAAGAATATGAAATTTATTTCTCTGGGTCTTCTGACATCAGAGAGATTTAATAAAAATATAAAACTTAATTTTCCACATTTAAAATATTTTATAATTAATTAATACTTTAGAGCTTAAAATAATTCAGATAATTCAAATGAAACTCAAAAAATCATGAAATTTGGTCTAAGTGGTTCTCTAGTCTAAGAATACCTCCAATAAAAATTTAAAGTGATTAGACTTTTGCTTTGGCCAAGTTATTGAATTTTCTTTGAAAAATCTTATTTTTTTCATGTAAATAATTATATAAATTAAATTAAATTCACATTTTTTTACTCTGATGTCTTAAATGACCATGTAAATAATTATATAAATTAAATTAAATTCACATTTTTTACTCTGATGTAGTGAGATAAGATAAAAATTCCAAAGTCATTTGAATTAAATTTGAAGAATTATGAACTGATAGAGCCTTAGGGGTAACGATATAATTTTGGAAATTTGGTCTTAATTAACATTTTGGCATAATTCAAGAAAGGGAAATGGGCAATATTTGATCTAAATTAACATGTTCAGATGATTGAAACATAAGGAATTAATTGGTAGAAAGCAATTTCACTTTTCTTAATTAAAGGATAAATTTGCAATTTCTTAAATCATTAAAATATGGAGGTCTATTAAATTAAATGATCCTAGACTTCAGGGTATGATTTTGGATGTTAATAAATCACTGATTTAATACCCTTATTTGGTATTCAAATGACATTCAAACTTTTTGATGATGAATTATTATCACTTAGAATTCAATTACTTTCAAAAATTACTAATGTATCCTCCACGGTCTTAAGGGTTTAATAGTGACCTAGGCTAAATCAAATTTGGGTAAATGAGGATTAGAAATATGAATGTAATTAGAAATTGAACACCATTAAAAAAAAACACTACAATCCCAAATTAAAGCTAAAATTGGCTAAGTGCCTTAATAGCATTAACTTGCCCTTTTTAAGGGTTTCGACCCACATAATTCTCAGATTAAATGACAATTGATAATCACCCTACTCTTAGGGATAATTGAAACATCGATGTTCACTGAACACCAGAGGTATTTACAAGATGAATTTTTAAGCAACATAATAAGTTTAAATGAGTTCGAGACTTTTCACCAGGCGGTGAGAAGGAAGCATGGAGCTGCTTCTTCCTCCTAACATTCTGGATACCTCAGAGGTCTACTAAACTTAGTATGTTTTACTTAATGAAATCCTCCTCAAATGAATTAATAAGGGCTCACCAAGATAATTTAGGATTTGGTAGATCACTGGAA
>NW_018250086.1:118048-118294 GCF_001263595.1 Phalaenopsis equestris | reverse complement strand
TGCTCTCACATGCATTTTGAGTTTCAGTTGAAGATGATGGGAAGACCATCCAGGTACATTTTTATTGATTTACTTACCTGCATTTTTTTTAGTTTCTTGTACTTTTCTTTTCAGTACAGTACTGTACTTACTTATCTACATGTATGAACCAAAAACACAAACCTGCATGTGAAACAATGATGTCACCCTGCATGAAAACCAAAACTGCTAGGATAGTCGTCAACCAAAACTAAAATCAACCAAGAT
>NW_018250086.1:115717-117951 GCF_001263595.1 Phalaenopsis equestris | reverse complement strand
CTACGGTTGCTAACAAGGCTTCCCACGATTTAAATGAAATTATGGAACTCATTAAGTTGGGTTTAGTAAGTTCATTTGGACTAAGCGAATCTAATAGAAATATGAATCCAATAGAAAATAGTGGTACCGAAATGAGGGAACCGTAGGATCCTAACCAGTGCTGCTCTAATCAACTTTAATATGCCACATAACATTTAAAGAACTTTAACCATAGGGCCATTTGATTTGACATCATGAACTAACACATTAGAAAACTTAAACTCGTCATGGCGACGAACTTGGACCTAGCATGGTGGGTAGCACAACCTTCTTGAACAACAGAACATGTCTTCCCCAGCTAAACTAATTTCTTTCTTTAGAATTAAACAACAAATCCATAGGACATGGAGGTAATTTGCTTATGCAACATAAATCCTCACCTTATCTTTAGGCCTTTGTATAGCTCTGTTGTACAATATAAGCCCTAACTCATCTTAGGATTTTGAAGATGTCGTTCATCATGACCTAAATCCTCACATCTTTCAGGCTATTTGTGTGATCGTTTCACACAAATATAAGCCCTAAACATAAAATTGGCAGAATGAAACATTTAAATATTTTTCTCCTCAAAATTGAAGCCAAACAATAGGATAGACTGCGATGTCACCAAGGTTCTCCTCTGGATCTATGACATCCTCTAGTTCTTCCTCCTTTGGATTCTATAATAAAATGTTCCAAATTTGAGTCACACCTCTTTGTTCGATTTAGTTGAAAAGTTCTATCCTTTTGACCTCTTTGAAGATAACATTTCCTGATTTTTATAGAGGTTTTCTTAAGTGACTTTGGCCATTTAAGATGTAATTAACTATAGGAGCTTTCTTTCCCTTATCGGAAGCTTGTCCGAACCCAGCTTAAATCAAACTCTATTTAATTCTTCATATTAAATAGGGGAAATTGTCGGCAAATAAAATGGTTTCGCAGACCAAATAGATGTCATATATTTCTTAATTTATTTGATCGAGCCTCATCCTCAAGTCTTATGTTTATCCTTCGGGATAGATACAGGGTTTGAGGTATAGTGCTCTTTCATTTAAACTATGGAAAATATGGGGTCGATTTGATTTCATATTTTTCTAACTATATATACATATGTAAATTAAATGTCCTTCTGAAGTCAGCGACAGAATTTTGGATGCCAGTGGCCGATAGCTTCCAACGGGCAACTCCACCCACAAAATAGTGACGACAGCTTCTAGCGACTCTTCCAGGGACAAGCTTTTCTCTCCCTTTAAATCAGAAAATATCATCTTCATACATCGGTAATGTGTTTATGTCCCTCATGAGGCAGATTACCCTTCTTTTGTTGGCATACTTTACCCATTTCTATCTTGGGAAAGTACGGTCAACTCTTTCAACTTCGAGACCATCTGTTCAATCACCTTCAAACTTTGAAAAGCGGGGTACAATAGGCCATTAAGGACGTTTTAATCTTCATGTGGGGTCGGACCCACAATAGGTGTGTTGGTGGACTAGTTCCACATGGGCATTGTGCATTGATAATTTGGTCCCGCACAGGGTCCTAAACACTTCACGTCTCCTTTTCGAGTCTGATTTGCTAGTTTGCAAGTTAAATCGAATTGTGTCGTGTTGTGCGCGCTTTAAAATTTCTTTATATAAATCAAATTTTTCTACTTTTAAACTACTTTTACGAAAATTTAAAATCCCCACAAACTAAATAAAAACTTACCCGGTCTACAGATCGACCTCTATTAATTTTAGTGCTCGCACTAGGACTACAAGGTCGGCGCCCAAGATCAAATCTTCATATTTTGGTCCTTTTTGCTCCAAATTCGCTCCTTTTTGCATCTTTTTTCTCCAATGACCATAATTCAACATAACTGCAACAAAACATCAAAAATACCTTTCTTTAAAGTGTAATATCATCAAAATCAGAGTAAAATAGGTATGAAAATCTCAACATATTTTTCTTTGGTCAAAATCTCCCAAACTTACTTAACTATTACTTGTCCTCAAGTAATTTTAGTACTATATAAAAGTTATGATCTACTGTGGTAAAGTTTTAGATCAGAAATACTATAAATTTGATTTAAGTAAATACCATAGTGAGATTTTCAGAAAAATTTTAAGTAATTAAATTAACTCTGTAGATACAAGACTATCTAGTCATCAAGTTTAAGAGTTCTAGTTTTCTATTCATTTCAAGAATGACTATATGTTGTAATATCAAGTCACTT
>NW_018250086.1:112662-114489 GCF_001263595.1 Phalaenopsis equestris | reverse complement strand
CTCTGTAGGTACTCACTATCATAATCATGTCTACATTCTAATCCCCCAATTCTTTCATTTATTTTCTCTATACTCTTCCACTGCAAGGTTAACTCATTCATTAAATCTTGAAGGGTAGGGGAACTAGAGGAATGAAGTTCATAACTAGTAAAGGGGATATCTCTACTAGTAGAAGGTTCTTTACTCCTACTCCGAGATCTCCATCCTTCATGGGATTCGTACATCTTTAAATTAGCTTTACTAATGGGTTTCATAGGGTAAACCAATTCTTCATCATCTTTAGCTTCAACTCTAGAAAGTTGGCAAAGTGCATAAATGAGGCCAGGATGTCCCAAACCTCCACTTGATTCACTCCTTGTCGTGGTCAAAATATTCTTATAAATAATTCTCCCCACACTTATAGTCCGATTGTTCTGAATACAGAAATTCAGAATAGTTGTATCTCTTGTTACCTCATTATGGTGATAGGGAGGTAACAGAGCAGAGGAAATAAAATAATGCCACTCTTTAGATGTGGCATTCAACATGGAAGCAAAAAAATTTACCCGTTCTCGCTGCTTTATCTTCCATGTCCCTTTCCCATCAGTGAGAAAGTTAATGACATCGTTCAACAGGCCTTCCATTGTAGTGAAGGTTTCATAATTACAGATATAAGAGTCTGGGGCTTCATAAAATGAGTTAATGCGGGCGGCACTAAACTCAACAGAAAAACCTCTTACTCGAACGGTTCCATCCTTAGAATAGAACGCATTGACATTCAGTTCTTTCACAACATTCACAAACAGCCTTATTGGTGGTATAAAAGAAATTTCCCCACCTCCGTTCGGTAATAACTTGTTCAACTCTTGTATACATTTCTTCCCTTGAAATATTGAAGTAAATCTCGACTGAGCCTTTGTATTGATGAAGCGAGACTCGTCAACCTCAAGTCGCCTCTTTTGTCGCAGACCCATTTCAATCTAATCAAAATTATAGAAAAAAAATTCTGAAATACACTTCAAATACTCAAATAATGGCTTTCAAGAGTGACTCTAAGAGTTCAAAATTAAGTTCCATGAATTTCTTCCAACTATTTTCTTTACATTCTCAATTTTTTTCGGATCTCCTCAATGTGGAAGAAATTCAAGGTAAAAATGAAATATTTTTAGTTTGGAGTGAAGCTCTTACCGAGAGATGATAAAGGATGGTGTTTAAATGCTTTGAAATCACCCTAAATACAAGATTTTCAATCCCTAGATAGAAATTTATGCTTTTTAAGAGGAAGGGGATGATGAATAGTGGTGGTTGACTGGTCAAAATTGCAGTTAAAAGTGCTTTTTCGGTATCTCACCGTCGGCGGGGTCATCAGCGCCGTCGGCGAGCTCTATTTAATTAAATAGCCTAAGTCTCGGAAAAAAACCACCGTCGGCGGCGTCGATGGCGCCGTCGACGAGATTTTCAAAATTAGTTCAATTCCAGATTTTTGCGATTTCGATCAATTTCAAGCCTCGTCGACATTCGTTCAATTATTCTAGATATAAGTTTAAACGATTAATTGATGTACTAACACAAATAAACATTCACAATACAAAACATCATAATTATATATAAAATCCAAGGGTTACAATACATGTTACACGACACACATAAGTTTGATATTTTCTCAACCTTAATACATTGTTTCAGAGTCGCAATCCAAGCCACAAAACTCTAAATGCTGAAAACAAACATTTTATGCTCAATCTCAACTATGTTGAGATCTAAAAGCAAAATTCAAAAGTAAAACAAACACATAAGTTCAAATCAAGTGCACACATAGACATATAGGTAGTAAAGTAAATCTACTAC
>NW_018250086.1:111577-111895 GCF_001263595.1 Phalaenopsis equestris | reverse complement strand
AGTTCCCAGATGAAGAAATAAATGGTCCCATGAAATCCAATCCCCAAACATCAAAGATCTCAACTTGTAACATGAAATTCAGAGGCATTTTATTTCTTCTAGATATATTGTCTACTCGTTGGCATCGATCACAAGTTTTTATGTATCTTTAAACATCTCTAAAGAGAGTAGGCCAATGGAATCCAACTTGTAAAAATTTTTAAGTAGTTTTATCAATTCCAAAATGTCCTCCAAATTCAGAATCATGACATTTCTGAATAATTAGTTCAGTTTCTTCATAAGGTACACATCTTCTCATAATAAGATCCTTACATTGTT
>NW_018250086.1:106855-108122 GCF_001263595.1 Phalaenopsis equestris | reverse complement strand
AGTAGCTAAAAATGGTCTCCCTAAAATGATAGGTATTTCTTTGTCTTCCTCCATATCTAAAATAATAAAATCCACAGGAAAGATAAATTTATCAACTTTTACTAACACATCTTCTATAACTCCCTTAGGATAAGTAACTGAACGATCCGCTCACTGAAGAGTTACAGAAGTAGGTGAGACTTCTACTAATCCTAATTTTTTGAAAATTGATAGAGGCATAAGATTAATGCTCGCTCCCAAATTACATAAAGCTCTTCCATAAAATCTTTCATCGATAGCACACAGTATAGTGAAACTACCTGAATCTTTTAATTTTTCAGGAAGCATTTTCTGAATAATTGCACTACACACTTTGCTAAGTGCAACAGTCTCATTATCAGTGAACTTCCTTTTCTTGTTCAAAATATCTTTCGTAAACTTCACATAATTGGGCATTCGCTCTAAAGCTTCTATGAAAGGAATATTTACCGTTAATTTCTAAAGAATTTCTATAAACTTGAGAAATTGTTTATCCTTTTTGTGTTGTTTCAATATTTGAGGAAATGGTGGTGGAGGTTTCTCCACAAAAACTTTCATTGGTATAAGTGGATATTTTAAATCTGGGTATTCATGATCCTTTTCTTTTTCTGTATCCACTTTCTTTTTTTAGTATTTGTTTCTTTATGCACTCTTGTTTCCAATTCTTTTTCACTTTGTAATTGTATCACTTTTATATGTTCTTTTCCTTGATCTTTAGGATTTGATTCCACAGTACTAGGAAAAGTTCCCGATGTTCCATTACTAAGCACAGTAGTGATATGCCCCAATTGATTTTTAATATTCTTGATAGCAGTTCCTTGATTTTGTAACTGGTTTCCTTGAATTTGTAATTGATTTCCTTGATTCTACAATTGTTGACACATGTTCAGTATCAGCTCTTCCACGGACAACTTCTTTTCCTTAAATTGAGTGTTACTGTCAAATCCTGGAGGGTAAGAAGGTCTATAATTAACATGTCTTTGGTTGGATGAATTTCCCAATGGGTTTACTGAGTTGTTTGCCTATTGTCGATTTGTAGAAGAATTGTTATTCCAATTAAAGTTAGGATGATTCTTCCAACCTGGGTTATAATAGTTTGAATAAGGATTGTTGGGTCTATTATTAATAGCATTTAAAGTCTCATAAGAAGGTTGAACATCCACAAATTGCTCAGATAATTTCTCTTCCATCATAGTAGGTGTTGGAGAAGAATTCATTCCATAATGATCTAATTTCTTTGATATTACAG
>NW_018250086.1:101286-104669 GCF_001263595.1 Phalaenopsis equestris | reverse complement strand
CTTTCTCGGGCCACAACCGATTCAAATCACCATTTCACAAAATCTCAGGACAAGGAGAAAGACAGAGAAAACTACTCAGAACTCATGGAGAAGATACGATAAAACTTGGAATTTATATATAAAAGCAAAGTCATACAAACTTCAATAAGTAAATACAACTTATCTCTAATTCCTCCCAAGGAGTTACTCCTTGAAGTTCCTCTGAATCGCTTCCTTTCTTTACAACACACAAAATTCTCCTTTAAAGCGGCAAGAAGGAAGAAATATCTCACTTTCCTTCCACTCTTAGGCAGAAGTCTAGTGTAGAGAGCTCAATTAACAAGGATTTCAATTGGGAACTTCCTCTCTTACTCTGGTGAAGCTCAAGAGTCAATCAATTTGAGGAATTGATTGAGTTCCAGGAATGATAGTGAAAAGCCCTAGATTTTAGGTTTGAAATTTTGGCTAATCTATGGGAATTAGGGTAGAAAAATAATGGGGATTAGCTTCTCTGGACCGCAAAAGGGTTCAGTTCAAATTGTATTATACCAAATAGGAGCATACCCATTCCTTAACCTTTTGGTCCACGCATATAGAACATTGACTAATCATATGCCTCTTTATTGAATATGCAGCTAGGCTGGGAGGATACCGGCTCTCACTTTGAAGCTCCTACATTCCCCTCGACTGAGGGCTAACATCTACACTTCAGCACCCAAACGATAGGACCAAATTGGGAATTGGATTTTAGCCTGTCACTCTAAAATCTCCAATTCTACGCCCGATAATTTTTATTTCCCTATTTATTTGCACCCAACTTTCAATAACTTTGACATTCCAATATCTTGGATGTAATACTTACTTTAGTTGTAAAACTCAACATATTTTAACAAATCAATTGGCCACATTGAAAGTAAATTAAGATTGAAATGAAAAGACCATCACAACTTCTTTAACATTCTCATGGCACAACCAATTCAAATCACCATTTCATAAAATCTCAGGACAAGGAGAAAGACAGAGAAAACTACTCAGAACTCATGGAGAAGATACGATAAAACTTGGAATTTATATATAAAAGCAAAGTCATACAAACTTCAATAAGTAAATACAACTTATCTCTAATTCCTCCCAAGGAGTTACTCCTTGAAGTTCCTCTGAATCGCTTCCTTTCTTTACAACACACAAAATTCTCCTTTAAAGCGGCAAGAAGGAAGAAATATCTCACTTTCCTTCCACTCTTAGGCAGAAGTCTAGTGTAGAGAGCTCAATTAACAAGGATTTCAATTGGGAACTTCCTCTCTTACTCTGGTGAAGCTCAAGAGTCAATCAATTTGAGGAATTGATTGAGTTCCAGGAATGATAGTGAAAAGCCCTAGATTTTAGGTTTGAAATTTTGGCTAATCTATGGGAATTAGGGTAGAACAATAATGGGGATTAGCTTCTATGGACTGCAAAAGGGTCTGGAGAAATTTTGGTAGAGTTTGGTTAAGGTTTGAGCACTCTTCCTAATTGGCCGTGGGGGGTGGTCTTACTTATAGCCATGGCAATGATGGCCAACAGAGTAAGCCAGGGTGGCAGAGAGGTCACTTAGGTGGAAGGAAGAAGAGAACCAGTGGCCAATTGGGTTGAGCCAGCTCAGGTGGGTTTAATTTTGGGTTTTTTAAGTTGATCTCATGGGCTTTCCAAAATTATTTATGCAAATGAGCTTTTAATCATGCATGAAGGACTTTAAACTTTGGAATTGATCATGGGTTAATCAAATGAGCTTGAATTTGATTGAATTTGAATTTGAACTTTAAAATTGGGTAGTTTAGGACTGAATTAGGTGAAAATTGGGGGTCAATTTGATTGATTCGGTGCATATTGGGTGCTATGAGCTTTTAGGGGCAAATTTGGGATTTTGGTCAAAATAGGTCAAATTGGGCCCATCGGGTGGTTTAAATTGGTTTAGGGGAGGTTTGGAATCATTTGAGAGGTTTTGGAAATTTTTTGGGGTATGAAGGGTATTTTGGTAATTTTTACAATTTTAGGGGTATTTTGAGAATTTTGGGGAAATTAGGGTATTTTGGTCAATTTGAGTAGCTTGAAAAGGTTTGTCATGATTTAAAGCTTGAAAAGGTTTTTCATGATTTAATTTAGAGAGAATTTGAGGATTTGAGCCACTTTTGGAAATTTAGGGTTCTAGGGCCATTTTGATAATTTTGGCGGGTTTAGGGTTTAGAGGCGTTTGTTCATGGGTATTAACCACATTTAACCACCTTGAGACCAAGCCTAGTGATCCCCGATAACTGCTTATATGCAACAGTATAACAATAATTCTGATTATATTTTTGACTTATATTTCCTTATTTCACAACAAAACCAAAAAGTTGATCCTGAAGAAAAATAAGAATTTAACTTTTAATTTTTATTGAGATACTACGCAAATATATGTATCGTTATCAAGTAATATAAGACTTTTTTATTAAGACTTGAATATCAAACCCACAGGAAAGATATGCAATATGCACTTTTTAGAAAACTTTTTTATTTTTAAAAAGATAATTATTTAAACTAAAGATGTATTCACAGTAAAAAAAGTTTAAATATTTTTGGTAATTTTTTTTGTAATTTTTAGTTTATGAAAATAAAGTAAGCAACTAATTAACTTGTAAGATGAAAACTATATAAATAAACTATCTTTTTCCTTATCATGAATCAGTAATAATTATTGAAATTCTATTGTGGAAGTAGGTTAAATGTGTTGTGCCAAATTGGAGCAATTATATTATTTACCTTACTAGAGATGCTATAAAGAACATTAGCTAATTTAAAGTTTGAATAGTTTTGAAGATCGGTTAGGCAGGGAAGATGCTAGCACTCACTCTAGAGTTACCTTGATTCCCTCCACCTGGGGGCTAACATCTCGTATCAGAAGCTAAAACAATAAACCAAGTTAGTGGCTTTAACCTGTCACTTTAAAGTCCTCTAAGTCCACACCCTTCAACTAATATTTTCCTATTTATTTGCACTCAATCATATGAACTACATTCTCATTCATACAACCTCATGTGGTTCTTTCCAATTGTTGACTATGACAATACTATTTCGGTTCTTACATGTTCTCACAACAAATTTTAACATCTGGATTGGTCAAATCAAGAAGTAAATGAAGTACATGGATTTAAATCATCACAACTTCTTCCAACATTAAAGATCAATACTCTCCACAACTTTCATCCAACACTTAATTACTTATCATTTTAAGAAGAAATATAAAGAAAAACTACTCAGAATCCCTAGAGAAAACAAAACCACACTTTAGTTTAAAAGTAGAAATCATTGTCAAACCAACAACAAGTCTCAATTAAAACTAAAAATTAAAACTAAAAGTTGATAAAAACTTATCTCAAGTCCTCCAC
>NW_018250086.1:62372-101233 GCF_001263595.1 Phalaenopsis equestris | reverse complement strand
TTTACAACACTCTCAATATACTCTCAATATAAAACTAAAAAAAAAAAAGATAAATATGTGGTGCCTGAAAATTTCTCCAACTAATTCCTCAATTTTTTAGCTTTCAAAAGTTTCCCAGTATTTTCAGAACCTCTTTCAAAGTCCCAATCTTCTTTCTTTTATAATTCTCCAAAAGGTGCATTGGTATCTCTTCAAAATGTGTCTTGATTCGATGTATTTTCCCAAGAGATGCATCCTTTCGCAATAATTTTTGTCCATGGTAATTGTAACCACCTATTAAGCCAATATGTGCTTCAAAAACCTCTTCAAATTTTGTAAATACTGAATTTACTCATCCAATAACTGCCACTGGCGCTTAAGCGCGGGGCCTCTGGTGCTTAGGCGCGGCCTTCTTTGTTTACCCGGCGCGTAAGCGCCGGATCTGGCGCTTAGTCGCCAAAACATTTTTGCACATTTTTCACCTATTTGCTCCAAATTTGATCCCTTTTCACTCCTTTAAGAATTTTTTACTTTTTTACCTGTACCCGAAAGAAAAACACAAAAATACATTCCATTAAAGCACAATATCTCAAAAATAGGTATAAAAATGTGTCTAAAAACACTATATATTTTAGGCGTATCACCTAGCCAAATGGAAACCCCTTCAAGAACCTTCACATATTGATCCTAGCCATCTCAATCAAAGACCAGAGGCCTGAGACTATCTGTGTGAGTTTCTTAAAGAGTAAAGAAGTTTGGGTTAATGGGTGTGATTTAGGGTTTTGGGACAAGCGGAGAATTGTGGTGTGCTTGAGTGTGTGAGTGACCAAGCCCTAGCCACCCTAGGGCCCTCACATGTTGGTCTCAACCTTCCATGTGTTGGAGGTTCATGATCATCCATGCAGGTTCCAAAGAAAGCTAGGAGGTGGTTTGAATTTCTATGTATGTGGTGTTCCATCTCTAATCTTCTAGGAGGATAGTCAAAAGAAAAGTCCTATGACTAAATCTTAAAAACTAAGAGGAAAGAAAGACCTCACCAAATTTGAGGTCAACAAGGCACCTTAAATGGAATAATTTATCCTCACCTCAATCAAATTCTGAGGTAAAAGTGAGCCCCTGTGGGTTTTTCAATGGATCCAATCATTCGATTAGCCTTAGAGTAGATATGAGCCTCAATGCTTTCTACTTTAAGCTAATCAACCTTTTTCTCTTTCTTTTCTTATGCATTTGAGATGTTTTTTTTTAAAGAATTCCTTGTCCACATTCTTTCTTTAATTTTCTTTTAGTCAACCCATCAATCTTCTTTAGGTGTCTTTTGCTTAAATTTCTTAACGTAAATTCCTAATAATTTTAAAATCTTAAGAATTCAAAGCAAAGTAATTCAAAATTCAAATAATCAAAATTTTAATTTATTTTATGTCCTATAAGATCTTAAATCATCTTAATATGTTATTTAAAAAAATGTTTTAAGAAACAAATGTTTATTAAATTAACATATGTCTTTTTAAGCAATTACATGTATTCAAATAATAACTTAATAAATGAAAAAAATCAATACAGAAATCTTAAGAAAATTAATAAATCATTTTAAAAAGCTAAATAGTTGAATTGAACCGCCATTTGGTAAAACTTGAACATTAAATTAAATCATAACTTGAAACATAAATCCTAACTTGTTGCTCATCACACATAACACACACACCTTATATGATTTTGTTAGGTCACCAACTCTAACTTTAAGTTACGATAATAATGATTGTGGTTGTGATTCTTTTTGGTATTGTGACATTAGTTTTGGATTACTTGTTATACTAAATATTAGGGTGGTTTATGTATTAGAATAAATATTAGGGTGGCTTGTGCATTAGATTATATATTAGGGGGAGCACTTTAGTCATTCTAACACTTATTTTCTATAGATAGCTATGCATAATTGGACAATAACTAAAAAAACATAAAATATGACTGCTATGCCTATGTTTATTTTTTAGGTGTTGAAGTCATGCCCCTGAGCATGCTTTAGTAGAACATGGGGCTTAACACTAATGCTAAGTCCATTTAATCTTTTGTGGTTAATATACTTGTGGTGTGCTCTTTTATGTTAATCCTTTTCTTTCTTGGGTTGTAAATAATATATTATTTATTTTCCTACAATCGATTATATAAATAGAGTTCGATGATTCTGTTAGTCCTTTGGTTGGCTATGGTCTCTGGGTAGTCTAAAGTTGGATCCACTAGACGTTGGAGGTTAAGGACAACCTCAACTCAAGAGGAAAAATCTCAACCCAAAGCAAATGACAAACCTCTACTCGTAGTGAGGATGAATTTCAACTCAAGGATGAACTTCAAACCAAAGTGAGATCTTAACTTAAAGTGAGGATGAACTCCAGCTTAGTGATGAACATCAAAACAAAACAGACCTCAACACAAACTAGAATGATGAACTAAAAATGAGCTTGAACTTGAACCATAACTGAAGTTGAATCTCAAAATGAATTCAAGGATGAATAATCAAGGAACTTAAAAATACCAAAAAAATTAAGAATGAGCGAGACTAAACTTGGATATACATTCAATAAGGTTTATTCAAAGTGAGCTTTGTGAAGCTAAAAATTGAAGACTCTCATAACCCTGGTTAGTCACTTTGTCTATCTTAGATCTAGGTCGTGTTGTTAAAGAGATAGATGTTCAACTGCACCACTTCTTTTGTTTTTTCCAGGGTGTATAACGGAACTCGATTACATCAACCTTTATTTAGTTTAGCTTTAGCCATTTTGGCTTATTTTCTTTAAATGATTGAATTTTTTTAATTATGTTTACACTTTTCATATTTTCATGAGAAGAATTACATGTTTTTTCTAGCTTTATTAGCAGTGTGCCTGAAATGGATATTTTGTATGCGGCAGTCTCTTAGGAAATAAATCTTCCACCCCTTTTAACATCTTAAATAAAATTTAATTTCAAAAATCAAATCACTTGAAGCCTTAGAAATAATGAAAAAGATTAAACAAAATATAATATGAATAACAAACCTTACACTTGCATATTTATTTTTTTACTTTTCTTCATGCACTACTTCCATTGCACATAAAGGGCCATTCGACCCATGAGGACCGTCGCCTTTCTTAGAAGAGTCTACCTGTATGTTGATTGGTTGTCAACTGTTAAATCAACACATTCATACATACATTATTGCATACCCCAAGTTTAGAATTTGAGTAGAGTTAATAAAAAATAATCAAAACATAAGATTTTACTTTAGATAGTTGACATTGCATGCCAAAAATAATTAGGCAACTTGGTTTTCATAATAAATTCATAAGACTTGTTCTTCCTTTGTAATAATCAATACCCTAACATGTACTATCTTTCATATGATTAGATCCCATGATTTTGGGACATTTAAGTAGTTAGCTAGCAGTAGTTTCCAAGTAGCATCGAAAGCCCAGTAAAGTCAAACCTAGTACAATCCTCTATATGATAGAATTTATGTCATTTATGCACTTTATTATTACTAGGTTTGAGGCTCAACTTTGTTTGTAGAGTTCACCTTTAGTCTTAGGTTTTGAGGCCAATTGTGTAGCTACATCATAAGCCCTAACCTCTTTGGTTTTCTTATGATCTAGCATCATAGGGATATAAGTTAATTTTTTTAATATAATGATCAACTCAAACCTATTTAAATTCTTAAATTTCAAAAGCATTAAAACCCAAACATAGGATAATAGAAGTGCTATTGAGTTTTCTCTATATTCATGCATTTCATACTTTTTATCCATTTGACCCTGGAAGGAATTGTTTCTACTTGAATCATCCCAATTGAAATTCAAAATAATAATGTTGACAACTCAACTTTAAATTCTTAGAGACTTAGTAGTGGCCTTAATCAAGAGCATTAGTAAGAGAAGAGCTCTCTTAAGATGTAGTTAATTATAAAGACATGTGCTTATAGAAAGTTCTTATCTCAGTTTAAAAAAACCTTATTTAAATTCTAATTAAATATGTAAAAAAATTATTGGTTTACAAAGATTCAACAAATTTGAATAAATTTTTTTCTTTTAGTAATCTAGTTAATTATATAGTGATATTTATATTATTTGTGATAGTATATTACTCTCAATTTTGTATTTGGTCACCTAAAATAAATTAGCATATTCAAAATCTACATGATATCACAATAAAACAAACAATGCACTATATAAAGCTTAACATACTAGTTCAATACCTCTAAGATGATATTACAAAAAATAGAAAAAATAAACATGATGTTTCATCAATAGATTTTTATTTGGCATGAATCTTGCTGCATTTTGAGTAAGAAACATTCCAAATTTAAATTTAGGATCATATAATCTTTGATTTTAATAAGTTTATAATCAAACTGAACATCTCAATAAGATGAACTCAATTTTGTTGGAAGGGATCCAATCTGATTCCAAATAAGCCCATATAAGAAACTTGAAGTTTTGCCAAAGATTTTGGTGCATCAATTAAAATACTAAAAGATCATAAAAATTGACATGATTTTTGTCAAATTATGCTTCTTGATGAGAGGAATCCAACGAGCATAAGTTCATTCATTTCTAAGCTCGTTAAGATACTTAAATATTGAAAAAAAAAACCTATGATAAAGTGGATCAATTTGATTGTCTGATGGAATGTTTTGAGAGATTAACCAAATTTACTAAAATGCCCTTTTCAAAACTTTAAAGGGACCCACATTTGTCACTTGAGGGAACAAGAAGAAGAAAAGAGTGCTAACTCTTAATGTCCGAGTGATTGTCGTCGGTCACCCAAGATCATAGTCGACCATTAGTGTTTCTCATCGACCAATAAAGGTCATGATGAATTGCCAAAGATCATTTTCAACCACCGATAACTACAACTTTGATAGCCCTTGTCACACCGCAACTGACCGCCCCTTTAGAGGCCGACTAAGTTGCCACATAGGTGGACAATTTGACCTAACTAAATTCTCACCAACTCTTGTCCTAACTTATAGAACCAGGACCCACTCGATGATAAACTAATCCAACTAACTTGCCACAAACACACATGATACATTATATTTCATACATCATTCATATACATATTCAGAAACATATAAATCAATTCATCAAAGCATGTATACAGAGTTTTTAAATTCAACATAAATAAAACCTATAAACAATTAATTTTCGTTAAGTTAGTACGAGATTATTTTACATGACTTGACGAAGCAGCCCTACGACTAGTTCCTACACACTCATCTCGAGCTCACCGCCTCGTGTAAATAACCTGGAATTTTTAGGCAACTTACGGTTTCATAAAAATTAGTTCAGAATGTGCATTAGCTCAAAAAAACATGTCTTAAATTTATGCATACCTCAAATAAGTTTCTTGACATATTTTGCCCTTCCTCCAGTCTGCCTTAACTTCTCCCTTCTTCTTTATACACTTCGTTCCTCCCTTTCTCTACATTGATTTTGTGTTAAAACCCTTAAAGAAGCTCACATATAAGTTTGACGCTAATGACAATATTTCGACGGCTGCTACATCTACAAAAAATAAAATAAGATCACGAATCGAGGCAAATGCCAAAATAGAAATAAGAGGAAGAACATGAATGCCTAGAAAATTGTTAAAGTGAATTTCATACCTTTCGATTTTGCCTCGGAATCCCTTATGACAAGATACCACTCGCTGACTGCCACTAGCACTCACCTTTCTTGTTCACGTGAAGGCAGATCACGGGGAGGGGGGTGAGACGCGACACTTAAGGAAATTCCCTCCCCATAAAAGCCATATGATCTATCCCACGGTTGAAAAATGCAAAGGAAGGTCATTTAGGAATAGCAAACAAGTTGGAAAAATTGGGACAAAGGATAATTAAGTTTAATTAAATTAATTAACAATTTTATATCTCTAAAACCAATCATAATTATTATATAGTCATTATATCGAATTGATTGATTTCATGCGTAGAATTTTGTGAAAATATTTTTATTGAAATCTGATGGTTGTGAAATTTGGGGTACTTTAAAATTTTGTTGAACATGAAATGGTTCTCAAATTTTTAGCGTTACAACCCTATTATGACTATTATAATATGTTGCATTTAAAGCTTTTTCAGCCAATTATAATTGTTATAGCCTCTAACAATGGCTTTGATAGCCCTATTACGATTGTCATAACTAGCAACTGTGACTTCTATAGTCAGCTATAGCTTCTATAATTTACTACAACTGCTATAGCCACAAACTAGAGCTTTTATAATTAACCACTGCTTCTAGAACCAACTACAACTGTTATAATCTCATTATGATAATTGTATTCAAACTAAAATAGTTATAGTCACACCCTAATAGGGTTAAATTTTAGTTTATTTCAAAATAGTTCATGAGCATTAAATGAAATTATTATTTTTATTCAAATTTTTAATTATTTTTTTTTATTTTTTAGTTGATAATATCAATAAGTAATTTAATTTAAAATATTTTTTTATCATATTTTATTTAGATTATATTTTTAGTTATAAATTATAGCGTTTCACAATTTAAATAAAGGATATAAATTAATATTTTAAAATATATAATTATTAAACATTATCATAATAAAATTCGTGTAGCATATACATTTAAATAAATTCACAAGTCTAAGTATATTTGGTTTAAAATATATTAACAAATTTCATATTATAATATCTAATAGAATTATTATAGTATTCATAATAAAATATTTATATTATTATTATTTCAAGTAATATTTTTGTAGTAAATTTTTATAGTATTTTTTAATCAGTTTTATATTAAAATTAAAAAAATAAAAAGGTAAATGTTAATTTTGAATATGGATAAATTAGATCGATGTTATTTTTTAAAATTATTAATTTATGTTCTCATTTCAAAAAAAAAAAAAAAATAGCTCTAACTTATATGTATGTAAATCTTTCGAATAAAAAATATAAAATACAAATAAATAAAAATAAGTTATCGCAAACCGTCCTGTAAATATGCGATTTTGTACGAACAAAACGCTCGAGGAGGCGGGCTTTCGGTCGTCGCTGCTTCTCCATCTCCTGTCATCACGCCGCATCTTTGATCGGTCCTGAGGACGCGGGCCATTTAACAAACTAGATTAACCGACTAGTTAGGCGAGTGGTTGACGGCAGATGACGATCAGATGGCTAAGGCGAATGGGCGGGGCCTTCGGGGCATCTTTCCTCTGGCTCGTATCACTGATCTATTTTACTCAGGTTTTCTTCTTTCTCGGAAGATTTTTTGTTGGCTTTTCTCTTCCATGTCTGTTGCCCAATTGGGTTTTGCCATTCCTTTGTGTTTGCAGGGTTTTGTTTTTTGTATGAAGCTTCTTTTGAGATCAGGATCGCCGTTACATTCTTCGATTCAGTGTTAATTTATTTTTTATTAAAAAATAGAGTGTGTGGTCGTATGGTCTGATTTTTTTTTTCCTGGCTTGAAGGAGTTGCTGCCTATGCTTTGTTAGGATCATTTGATGGGCATCTGTGACTGATCGCGTTTTTTGGCTTTGGCAGGAGTCACTGTTTTTTTTTTTATAATGAACGTGTGGGAGTTTTGGCGCTGCTGTGATTGGTGGTTAGCGATTGAAAATTTTCTTTTTATATAGGAAGGTATTTCAGATTTATGATAAGACACTCAGGGTATGTGTGGGGCTTAAAGGGCAGCTTGGCAGCCGTGATGCTGCCGCTGATGTTCAAAATGCTACGGTGGTTATTACAATTTTTTTTTCAAAAAAGTTGGACCGCACTTAAAAAGCTGACATCGCACCTAACCAAGACAGATAGGAAAATACATATTTTAGCGGCAGTTTTTTGGAAAGCTGTCAAAACGCACTTTACCCAAACAGACAAAATTGCCTCAATTTTATTTTGAGTAAGTTTCTGGTTGCATGTGATATTTTTTTTTTAAGTTATCTCATTATACAAGCACGAAGCTTGATTATACTAATTGGCGGCCTTGTCCCTTCTACTACCACTTGAATCTCAAAATCTTGTTATTTGATTGAATGAATGGTTGATTTTATTCAAGATGCATACAAAGTTTGATTTTCAACTAGTTCAATGATTTTCTTAAGAGCCATTTGGGTTCACTAGTGATTTTTATTTTTGTTTTTTATTTTTATTTATTTTGCTGTTAATGTTTTGATTTAAAAACAAAACATATTTGGTATGATATAACTTATTTAGTTGTTTTTAAAAACACTTAAGATAATTTTTAGATGTTTTGAGTGTTATTAAAAACAAGCTAAATTGTTTTTAAAAATAAGAAATAGAAATATAAAAAAATGCACTAAATAAACATTTTTTTGAAATAAAATCAACAACAAAAAACAAAAGACAAAAATAAAAGTGATCTGATCGACCTACAATTACGCAATTATTTAGTTTACTAACAAAAAACTTGACCTGATTTTTTTAGGCCGTTAATGTGCAAAATGAATATGTTATATAATTTAGAATTTGATTTATATTTCACATATTAGGAGTTCTACACAAGTATATGTATCGTTTCAAGTAATAGAGAACTTTCTTTAAAAACCCCAGTATCGATCCCGCAGGGAACCGAGGTAAAAAATCCCTTAGGCTAATTCTAATATACTACTATTATGTCTTATTTTGAAATTTTTGAAAAGTTTGATTTACTAAATTCACTAATTTACTATAAAATTAAAGTTAACTAAATTAAATAAAACCTAATCTAAGGAGACTGGTTAAATTTTAGAAAGTTCTTATATAATCAAAATCATTTTTCCCTTGTGATGAGATCATTATCAGTGTAGGAATCAAATGTTTAAAAGTTAAATGTAATTTTGTGCCAAATAGGAACATATCTATTCTTTACTCTCTTCCGAATGTATAAAAAATATTGAATAACCTAAAATAGGTTTCTAATTAATATGGTTATGCTAGGTAGATTCTAGTCTGTCACTTCCACCCACTGTGCCCTCTTTATAGGACTAACTGGCCTCAGGTTCCAACTCTATACCAAATTGGTAAATGTTCTAGCCTGTCATCCAAGAATCACCAATTCTACGCTCATCAAAATTTATCTCCCTATCTATTTGCACTCCTCCTGGCCTAAGTTTCCTCTCATCCTAAGTGTTAATGTTATATTCACTAGTTGTGTGAAATCATAACCCCCATAAAGAAAATGACGCAATTTTAGTACTTATTTAAAGTCTATTTTCTTTAAAGAAAATTTTGAATCGGGTGAGACTGGCGTCTAGGTGCCACTTTCTGGCGCCTGGGCATCACCCTGCTGGCTGCACCCCCGTTTCACTCTGTTTTGCTCCGTTTCGTCTTGTCTTAGCTCCAATCCGCTCAAAGTGTTATGCCTACAAGATAAACATGAAAATAACATATCTTTAAAGTGCAATTTCATTCAAAAATATGTGATAAATATAAATGTGATTAAGCATATAAAGACATCAAAATGCGTCAAATCAGAATTTTCTTCCTTGCTCGATTTGACTCCAAATTTCACCATTTTTGCTTCATTTTCTTCAGAACTCCACTGCTTATACCAGGAATAAAAAACATGCAAAATATTGCAATGTCATTAAAAATGAACATAAAATGTATATAAAAAAGTAGGTAATTTTTAGGCATGCCATAATCTCAGACAAGTTCTTAGTTTTGATTTTTGTTTGTTACTTCCAGTAGAGGTTGGTTAGATTTCCATTCTAGTTATCATCTTGTTTTCATTGAAAGCAACAAATAATTATTGTAAATTAAGTATTTGTTACCTTAAATATTTGTGTACTTGCTTCAGAGATATCTGCTTCCTATTAATAAAATTACATTTAAAATAGTCCCTATGACATCTTTCGTTGGATTTGACATGAGATTTTAATATTGTATCACAATTGCTTGTGGACATAAGGAAAGAAGAATTGGGCCAGTTAATAAAATAATGAATAAAAATAATGTGATTTAAATAAAGTAAGCTTTATTATGATTTTAGGCAATATTTGATGCGAGGCAACCCATGGTATTCTCAAATTGGATGAAAGTATGGTACAATTATCTAAAAGATACAATATGTTCGGTTCTCATATTATTGAATTTGCTAAAGCACAATTATTGGAACTTGCTCATTATTTTGGCCAAATGTTGTAATCAAAATTTATTTTTGATTTATGCAACATAAGTTAAAAAAAGATATATATAGTAATCAATTTATCAATGCAATTGCTTTAAGGTGACTTTAGCGTGTTTGCATATTTTATTGTGTTTAAAGGTCTTGTGATCCAATATCATTTACTTGTAGATTGATGTGTTATTAATATCTATTCTATAAAGGTCCTAGGCAAAAAATTAAGCATCAATTAAGATATGCTCTATATAAAGCCCAAGAGTTTGAGAAATATTATAATTATCCCCATATTAAACCTTACTTGGTTGATTAGTGTTAAAAAAATTCATTAGGATCATATCAATCTTGTTAAAAATGCATCAACATAAGTCTATTTGATCAAAATTTTGATTATTGAAAAAACTTCAGTCTCTTTAAATGATGGATTAGATAAAAAAATCAAATCAGAAAATGAACCTAAATCTGATTTTTTAACATTTGAATCTTCAAAAAACTCTTAAGTAGAAAAAATTCATTTGAATCTTAATTGCTCAAGTTTTGCATTTTAATTTATAATTGACTATAAGATCTTATTTCAACCTAAACTTGATTTAAAGTTTGAATCTATTCCTGTTTTAACATTAACTAATTTTATATGTTTGAAGTTGATAAATTAATGAAACAAATTGATAATGTATCTCTTAATGAAGTATTTTTCAAACTTTTCTTTTCATCTACGAATCATTTTGATATTGATTTTATTTTTGGTTCTTTGTTTTTTATTTAAAAATTTATTAAAAAAAATCTTATGGAGATAATAAAGTTTTGTCAACATATCAACAAATTTAATAATGTACATGACTTCAAGAAAATACAAAATTCAAATATTAAACTGAAGTAAAAAATTGCATAATTCATCACAATCAATCTTTTAGTTATTTGTATTAATTTTGTTTGAAGTTATTATTCATCCATGATAGACGTATCATGTTTGTGTTGTCTGTATGTTAGTTTATGAAATTTAATAAGTATTAGTTTTAAGCTTTTGTCATAATCTCCTTCGGACAAGAATTATATTATATCCACTAGCAAGCATATGCTTAATTTGGCACATATTATATTGCATTATTCTGTATTTATGTATACGATATGGATGAAAATATCTAAATGAAACTTCTAATTGTAAAAACTATAAGTCTATCATTAATGTGAATAATAAATATCTAAAATTCAAGCCAAGTGATATGTTAATGGTTTGTTTAAATCTTCAAAGTTCTCTAACTAGAATTCTTGAGAGATAAATTAGAAAAATGGTATCGTTTAAATCCATGCAATGTATTGGGATGAATGTTTTAAGTTGAAAATTTGAGAAAATTCTTATTTTTAACAAACTTGATTGGACTTTATTTTTTTAACCTTTAAATAATGTTTTGTATTATTCTCTTTTTGTACTTGTTCCAAGCTTCATATTAAACTTATAGTCTACACAGTTTTCAAAAGTAAGCTAATCTTGTCCTTGAATCTATTATTGGAGATGATATCATCCACATCATTAATGGTGGATATCAAATATACCTTTTAAGTGCTAATAGAGACTTTTAGATAATAATTAATGAATTTTTATACAATAAATACAGAATATATGTCCGACTTTGTTTTTAGAATATTAAAGCAACTTTTCACCAAAATTAAATTTATTGAAGCCATTAAAATTGATTTTGACCATCTACGACTTTTTATTCTTGCAGCAATCTGCCACTAGTTTATTATATACTTTGTTATTTTCTCTATTTTTGCTTTTTCTTCTACCTCTTCAACATTTTTGGATTTGATTCCTTATGTAATCCCCTCACTTTTGTGACAACTCCTTTGATCTTCCTTCATCGATTAGGATTTTTCAGCTTCTTGGGAGTTCTGTCATCATTCTAAAGCAGGATGTATGGTAAGTTTATGGTAATGTATAATTAACTGTAGCTTGCAACACTCAACTTGTTCTATTATAGGGAGTTGCTATTTTACAATATTGGATGTATTTGATTTTTTGGTTGCTTTTTTTTTGTTGGTTGTTAGGAATTTGATACTATTCAACACAAATTTTCACATTGAAATTAGGGTAAATAATATTTTTCTTTCAGGAACATCAAACTACTCAACATAGATACATAAAGATAAACACTTACAATTAGAGAGGTAGGCGATCTCTCCCAAATCCTACAACTCGAGAGGTAGGAAATCTCTCCCAAGCCCTAATCCTAAGACTTAAGCATAATCTCATCCCTCCTCTAAACTCTCAATCTATTTGCACTATCTATACCTCACAAAAACAACAACAATAATAATAATAATAATAATAATAATAATAATAATAATAATAATAATAATAATAATAATAATAATAATAATAATAATAATAATAATAATAATAATAATAATAATAATCGAAGACTAAATTTCTCTTTGGCACTAGTGTAACAATACGACTCTCCCAAAAATACCCATTGTCCTCAAGTTGAAAAAAATGAAACCGGTGCTGAAGTATTTGGTTCCCACTCCTAAACTGACTTGAAATTAGCTCTCACAATACACACTTGATTGAAATAATTGATGGCTCATTGACACTGCTTGAGGACTACGCCTAATTCGTAGTCTGAAGCATCCATCTCTACAATAAATGGTTGGCTGAAATCATAAATTGTCAGCCTTGGAACACTTGTCATGATCTTCTTTAATATCTCAGAAGTCCGGGTCACCTCTTTTTCCCATTGAAAGTTATCCTTTTTTAGTTTCCCCATCAACAACCATACAATAGAATTATAACCTTTTATGAACTTCCATAATATCCTGTAAGCCCCAGAAATCTCTCAACCCCTTCCAGGACTTTGGCAGTGGCCACTCCAATAAAATTCTCACCTTTGATGGATCCATCAAGACCAAGGTCTTGCAAAACTAGAGTCACTACGAAGCACCACCTTCCTCGCCTTCAACCCAATCTCCATAGTCAGGGATTTCCAATTCATCCTCGTTTCTCCGATCTTCTGCAGACACTTCATCCCCAAAATTACTTCAGTACTTCCAAATCCAAGAGAAGGAAGTCCTCCACCACCTGTATGTGCTGTAGTATCAACATGAATCCCCTACAAATTCCCTATTATTTTTCCAGTTTTTCTATTTCCAGCATGACCCCAAAGCTTCCCATATCTACCAGCTTCACCCCGACTGGTCCACGACCCAATTTGAGATGAAAATTTGAGTTGCCCCACTCTCCACCAACACAACTGCCGGTTGCGCCCCGATCTATCTCTTTTGGAGTAAATCACACCACTAAGGTTAGGGACAACTTCGCTATATCCAAGTGTAAGTGTTCCTATTTCTTCAATTCTCTGCCATTTGTCTCCTCCCCTCCACAAACTAAAAGGATCTGGAGCGTGCGATCCTTGCATCGATGGCCTGTTTTATACTTATCACATCAGAAACATAATTCCTTTGCTTTCTTATCCTGCAACTCTGCCTCTTTTTGGCGCTTGAAGTTGACCACAATATGGACCCAATATTTCTCTCGGTTGATGCCTCTTGAAATGACATTGTTTGGATCGTCGATGTTATGGTCTTCGTGATAATCTGGTGAAATCCTCCTGTGGTGCTATTTTGCTGGTCTTTTTCATCTGGTTCTTGTCTTCCATCATCTCTCTCAATCCTCGGAGTCTCATTAGTCGGATTGCTGCCCATATATTGGCTTTAGACCCTTCATAAAGTTCCCCTTCAATCGTACTTCATAAATTCCCCTCAACCGTCGCGACAATAGCTCGAATATCTCTCTATATTTCATAACAATCACCTCTTGAGTTAAGGCAAATAATTACTCGTGTTGTTTAACTCTAAAATATTCCAACTAGCAATCCTTAAATTCCTCGGGCGAACGGATGTTATATTTAGCCTTCCTCCATTGAAACTATGCTAGGGCTTTCCCCTCCTAACATAACCCTGCTGCCATGTGTTCGCCTCCTCATTTAGCGCATTCACCTCGAAGTATTGTTCCAACCATTGCACTCACCCATGTGCTTCTTCCCCCCTCAAAGATCGACATCTTTATTTTCTTAATCCTAGCATCACCACACCAATTTCTTCTTCCTCCGATATTTCCCTCCATGTATATTGGGTGAGACTCCCTCCTATCATAGCCATACCCCATTCATGTTTCTCTCATTCCTTGTTCGTGTTCCTTCAACCTCTTGCATAGCCTGTCTTTCATGTTTCAACCTAACCCCCCCATTGAAAATCTCTTAGCTTACCCCCCATCGGAGTCCTGGGGGGTTTTTGATGGTTGATGCTTTTCTTCTCATATTTCTCACTTTTGATCTAGCCACAGATTTTTTTATCAACCCTTGGTTAGAATTTGCAAGTTGAACCATTGGTAGGGTCTAGTATTGCATTTTAGTAAGCTTCCTTGTCATCCCCTGCAAATTCTCGAATCGGTTGTCAATGGAGGAAAATCTTTCATCTATCTTGTACTTAAGTTGCCCTGCCTTTCCTTCCAATCTCTCTTTGAAAGCATCAACTTGCCTTGTTGTCGTTTTTTCAAGATCATTTTCACATAGAAACTCCTGTACATTGAACTCCCTTATTACTTCCCAAGTATCTTAATTTGTTAATGTATCGCACGGCTAGGTCACTGTATGCCGCGATCACGATTTTAACTTCCAAGCAAGCTCTATTGTGCCTACATCACTTGTATGCTTGGAATCATCTGATACCTTTAGTTTTGTTGCATGCTTTTGCTAGGTTGAATCACACGATCCCTTTAGTCTCGTCGGTTTCTTCCCTGCAAGTTCAATCACACGAAACCTTCCTTCTGAAAAGTCCTAGATTTGATTTTGGAACTCCTTCCAGGTGCCTATGTGCAACGATCCCCCATGATCTAAAATGATTCAATGGTCGTTTCTCATGATCAATTGCTTTGATACCACTTTGATATGATCCCACACAGATTTTCACACAGAAATTAGGGCAAATAATATTTTTATTTCAAGAACACCAAACAACTCAACACAAATAGAAAGATAAACACCTATAATTCGCGAGAGACAATCTCTTCCAAATCCTACAATTCCAAAGGTAGAAAAGCCGTCCCAAGTCATAACCCTAATACTCAAGACAAAATCTCATCCCTCTTCCAAACCCTTAGCTTATCAGCCCTATATATACCTTACTACAACAACAACAACAACAACAATAATAATAATAATAATAATAAAAGCCTAAATTGTCTTTAGGCTGATAAAAGACAAAATTACTCTTATTCGCCGGCGCAACAAAATCCAAAAAGATTTTTTGTAATAAATCAAGTCTTAGATTTGTAACTAGTGATAATTTTTTTTTTAATTGATATGGATGCATTGCTCCCACTTCAATGTGTTAACTTCTTGATCAAGTGGGAGTTTTGAAGATTTTTGGGAGGGGATTGTCTCTAATTTAAAAGCTTGATTTTACTACTTTGTTGGTCTTTACCTTTTTTTTTAATTGATTGAATGTGGAATTGATTTTATTTAAGTTCAATTCAGTTCGCTTCCTAAAAGTGTGTGAATTTCAAATTGTTGTATACTTTTTCGGTTATGGGTATTTATTTGACATTTCTATTAGAAGAGCATTGTATTTTTACTGTAATAATTTCTTTTATTGCCATTTTTTTTATTTTCATAAGAAGTGAGTATTTATAAAATAAAAAATTCATGACTATTGAATTCATGGTGTTTGTTGCTTGAGTTTGTGTCTCATGATAATTTTATGCAAAAAAAAAATCTGGAAATCTGAACGCTTCTTCTTCTTATATTCTTCTTTCCGTTGTCCATTTTTCTCCTGTTCTTGTAATAAATGTTACAGACCTCAGTGCCCTGTTCCTAGTCACAAAAAAAACTATAGGCAATCTCCAGTTGCTGCAATGGCTATTAAAAACTGGAGAACCCTTTCAAATCGTTTTTTTCAGGGTCACTGTAGCTGATTAACACAACCCCTATGATTATTTTTTAGCTCTTAAACAATACTATTTATGCTGTATTGTCTGACCTAATAATGAGATTTGGATGGTATGCAGGGTTTCCGATCCTTTGTGTGGACAGCTGTTTCCTATCAGTTGAAAGATGTACTCAAATTGTCGCCCTCAGCTTCTCAGTTTATGTTTTCAATTGCATTTTTCCCTTGGAGTATAAAACCGGTTTATGGGTAAATCTTTTTTAAAGAAAGTGGATGAAAATATGATTATTAACATTTTAAATTTAGTTATATAATCGTTATAATTTATTTTTTTTTGTATATATCTGAGTCTGTGGTTGTTATTTTTCCTTTTTTACTAACAGTAATTCAATTGGTTAGCATGAAATTATTTATGAAGCTTTGAAACTGATACAAGACAAAGATATGCCACGGACATACTCTCTTATAAATTATTAATATAAAATGTAAATCAAAAACACCTATTGTCAATATTTTCTTAATTAAAAAACATCACATAATTAAATATGATATTAAATGTATGATAAAAAAAACTTAAAGATCAAGTAAGGAATACTAATTGATATTTCATCGATTTTTTACTTTGATTGCTATAATAAAAAACCAACATTAACATTAACAAACACGTATGGTTTTCTCAATATCAATATTGTTTTGTATGCACAAAAATGCTATAACATCTAAACAAAGACTATAATCTTCAAAATAATTGCACGGATTATAAACATATTGATGTATTACCTATTAAATCAAATACACTGGGTACGCATTCATCACTACTAACACTATGCTCGCTTTAATAGTATATTCACCATTATGAAGGAGAAAAGGTTTACTAAACAAACACGTTGAGAAAAAAACAAAAGTCACTTTAATCGCATGTCTCGGCCGTGATGGGACATATCCATGTCCTCTTGAGGCATGCCCTATTAGATTTCTATCTCTAACTTTAAAAGAAACACACAAAGCAAACTCAATTTTCAGCATATTGGACACATATTGAGGTAAGAGATGATTTTATGTCTGACATGTGTTCAACACAGGTACAAAATGCTTTTTAAGATGTCTATTTTTCATAGACCATTAATTATTTCATTAGGCTGGGCAATAAATCTTCTGCAATTTCTATTTTTTATTTAGGGGCGGTAAATCTTAAAGATTTCGATCAATATGTGGCAATATATTTGATGCCAGTATATTGCACAATGGGAATTTATTTTAGGATGGCCGATAGAAGTGACTGAATGGAGGATATGAGCATAAATCAAGTGAAAGATGAGTTTGAATTGAATCGATTGGGTGAGATTCTACCAATCCCATCAAGCAGCACTTTTTAACACCAAGGACCTTACATCATTGGAATATTCATTCACCAATAGAAAGTAACTTGTCTATGAAAATGCCTCTGATGCCTCAATATAAGTATACACTTCAAGTTTAGAAAACTACCAAAGAAATAACTAAAATAAAAAAAAATCCTTAATTAATAGAATATATTTCTTGTGATCTTCATATTTCTCCATGAGTACATTTCTTGTGAGTCTCTTAACAAAATGTGAAGAGAATTGATCTTTGAGTTGCCTTGTGTAATTTTCATGTAACTAATATTTTGTCCATTTCCAAATAACGATAATGATATTGTGTTCAATAATTTTGATAGCAACTGAGAACTATATGGAGGAAGATTGAGCCAAAGTCAGCAATGTAGTGCATCCACATTTAGAATGTCCTGTAAATGAAGGTGGTATAAAAGGCATGCCCTAGTAGGAATATGCAATATTCATATTGAAATTGTTTTGATACCATATTCAATAATAAATTAGGTATGCAGGCATCTGGCTCGACTCAGAGATGGTGGAAGAATGGTAGTCATCTTTTAAAAGTGGAAAGTTGAATTTATTTAGACCAATTTATTGAGAGAAAATTGATTTTTACCAGATAAAAATACAAAATTAATTATTTATTGTAGGAGTCCTACTGAGCAATCATGATTAGAGTTTGCACATGTTTAGGCTTCTATGACTTGATTTTGGTGTTTGTTTCAATTGGAAAATTTATTGAAATGTATTTTTCTTTTTTGCAATCTTGTTTAGGGGCCATTTTAATCTGTTGAAAAAGGATAGAGCGTCAAATGATTGCAGTAAAATTAAAATGTAGTGTATTTTAAATATTTTTGAGTTGTTTAGACTGTGTAAAATAAATATGAGTTTATATTTTTATGTTTCATTTAAGTATAAATGAAATCAATATAAAACTTGGGTGGCAGCGGCGAGAGCTAAGGAGAACAGTGACCAGTGGTGGTGAGTGGTAAGCGTTTGGCAGTTGTGTGCAGGGACAAAGGGAGCAATATGCAAACCCCAATATGATGAGTTTGGAATACATAAGTTTTTAATTATAGGGTGAATTCCCAATTCGTTAAAATTTCATTTAACCAAACACCAAAATTTTAAAAAAACTTGCATTCCATTTACATTACACCACGAATTTAAGTAACCAAATTGCCCCTTTGTAAGAACATAAGACATTAAGCAGAAGTGATAAATTTTGCATGTTTTTTTATTTAAGGAAGCTCATTCCTTGTTTTTCTTTCTTTGAAGAATTTTAGTTCCAAAATGAAAATCACGGTAGAAATTTTTATGGCTGGATAACATGTGATGGGTTTAGGTATAAGAATTATTTCCTGTCAAGTAAACTATCTTATAAGTAGAGGATTAAAATAATCCCTTTGAAACATCACATTATATTATACATACAAACAAAATTTAAAGAAACTTTCTCTGCCAAAGCAAAAGGTACCCATCTTGCTATTGCATAAATCTCTTTAACCTCCTAATAATTCTGTGTATCATTTTGCTTGTGGATCCCTAATCATCTAAATTTCCCTGTATTGTCCTTTTTGTTATCATGAAATAAACAGGGTTTTGAACATTGTGGATTCTTAAGCTTGTTTATAATTTTAATCATCATATTAATTGTTTTCGAATAAGATTTGAAGCCTTTGGGCCTGGTGAACCAACTTGTGGCATAATGAACATACAATGTGTTGCTTCATGCACTAAATGCATTCCACCAATTGCTCGTTGTAAATTAAGGGTGCGTAGTTAATGGAGCTTCCATTGATATAAGATCTCGTGAGGGCGGTGATGTATGCATTTTGACTTTTGCATTTGCAGGTTTTTCATGACTCGAACCTTAACGTTGATTAGAGATAATTTTAGCGGCTGGCTGTGGATTCGTCAAATATTGTTAGATAACTTGGATATCCTAAAATGATTCTGCACATTATGCCAACTACCATAGATTATTTTATGATTAGCACTTTATGCAGCCCAATTCCAATCTAAAGAAGCAATGACTTTAATGCATTTGATACATATTTTGTAATACTGTTTTTGTTGTTTGTTAACAACTTCAGTCATTTGCTCTTACCAATTAATATTTTGATAACTAGCATGATAGTATTAGCAATTGAATTTTTAATCAATTTATCATCATTTTTTATGCTCTGTGTTACGAGAGTTAACCTAAAAAACAATATGAAAACAAATATTATTGTTGAATAAGCCAAATAGGTGGTTATAACTAAACATACATTGAAAAAATAGCCACACAACACAGACTCACACTAGGGTTTGATTTGTGGGTGGTGGAGGTCGGCTTAGTGGTCCGGATGTAGTGGGAGGTGGTTGGGATGGGATGAATGAGGAACAATAGCGAGTAGGGGTGACTGGAAAGGTGGTGTGTGATCGGAAACAGCGAGGGGGAGGGTTGGATGGGTGACTGGAAAGGTGGTGTGTGATCGGAAACAGCAAGGGGGAGGGTTGGATAGCAGGTTGACAGCAGGTTGACAGCAGCAGAGGATTGTAAGGATGGCTGGAAGGGCAATGGATTGCTGGAAACAGACAGGGAGAGGGCTGGACAGCAGGTTGGCAGCGGTAGAGGGTGGTATGGACGGTTGGAAGGGCTGCGACAGTGATGAATGACGATTGGTAGTGATGCTCAGAGTTTGTGGAATGTTAGAGGTGGCTGTGCTGGATAGGAAGAAGGGCTGGGCAGCAGGGAGACCAAAAGGTTGTCATCTGTGGGGAGGGCGATGGCTTCAGTGGTGATGGCGACGACGGCGACAACGGAGGTTGGGGAGAGTCGAGGATAATTACCACCTTGGATGAGATATAGCCGATCACCACCTGTTGTCGGATACAACCCTAGAAGGGAAAACCAGGACGCCAACTGCTGTCCTAACAGAAACACAACCAAAACACCCCTCTAAACTGTAATACAATACATATACAGTAAAGAAATGGAAAGGATTAAAAGGGTATCCTAAAACGCTTCTTAACACATTGCCAACCCTTACCATAGATTTCTTACAATTAGCACTTTATACAGTCCCATTCCATTTAAAGACGCAATTGCTTTAATGCATTTGACACATATTTTGTACTAATGTTTTTGTTGTTTGTTAACAACTTCAGTCATGTGGTATTACGAATTAATATTTTGATAACTAGCAGAATACTATTAGTAATTGAATTTTAATTGATTTATTGTCATTTTAAAAGTTCTGTGATGCCGAAGTTAACCCAAAAAACAATAGAAAAATAAATATTATTATTGAATAAGCTAAATGGGTGGTTACAACTGAACCCGCACTAAAATGGGAAATAATAACAACATAATACAGACTCACACTAAGTTTTGATTTGTAAGTGATGGAGGTCAGTTTGGTGGCTCGGATGTAGTGGGAGGGGGCTGCAATGGGGTGGATGAGGAGCGAAAGAAATGAAAGAAAAAGGGGGGGGGGGTGGGATAATAGGTTGGCAGCGACAGAGGTGGTAGGACGACTGGAAGAGCTGTGGATTGCTATAAATAGTCAGGGGGAGGGCTAGATAGCAGGTCCGCAACGGCGGAGGGTGGTAAGGACAGTTGGCGGGGCTGCGACAATGATGCCGCTTGGCAGTGATGTGGCGAGGTTATAGAAGGGTATAGGTGGTTGTGCTTGGTAGGAAGGGTTGGGTTGTAGGGAGACATCAAGGTTGCTGTCTTGGGGAGAGTGATGTTTGTAGCACTAACGATAATGACGCCTGCAATGAAGGTAAGGTTGCGGAGGATGGGGAGAGTCGAGGATAGTCACCACTCCTCATCGACCGCCTAAGTACCACCCATTGTCAGATATTACGCTGGGAGGTAAAACCTAGAAGCTGGCGGCTGTCCTGACAGAAACACAATCAAAACTCCCCACTAAATCCTAATACAATACATGTATAGTAAAGGACTAGATATGAATGAAAGGAAGGAGGAACTTGATAAAATTGGAAAGAAATAGAAAACAATGCTGCTCGGTTCGACTCTGTGTCGTTCGCATGTCCCCATGACCGCGCGCGCAGTCACGGGGTCGTGGGAAACCATGCATGGGCACTGGACCCTCTCATTAGTGCGGAAGATGCTCCCCACTTCACTCTGTGAAATTGATTTTTGGAATTCTGTAAGTAGTGAAAAAGCTTAATAATGGCCATCATATAATATTGCGCTAATTAATAATACACTTGATTTGATGATCAACGTCTCGCCATTTTTTATAGCAAGCAGTTTTTTAATCAGCATCTTCTCTCTTTCGGTAAAATTTCTTCTTTGCTAAAATTCTATTATTTTGTTTAAAGTTTCAAATACTAACTAGATTAATATTTTTTTCATTGTAGCATTCTATCAGACTGCATTCCAATTAATGGGTGTAAACGAAAACCATATTTGGTCATAGCTACCGTACTTTCTCTTTTACCATGGCCTGTTCTAGGTCTGACATCTTCCCTTAGGAATTCACATAATTTCTTGACTGCTTTGTTGACGGTGCAAAACTTGGGATCTGCTATGGCAGATGTAGTTATTGATGCAATGGTTGCAGAGGCAGTTCGATCTGAAAGGTATTTATGTTATTCATTTTTTCCATCTTTTCTGTTAGTTCAAAAATATTAGAAACTTAATTTGTATGCATTATTTGATCAGAGCAGAATTTGCTGGTGATCTCCAATCATTGTCTTGGTTAATGATGGCCGTGGGAGGAATATGTGGGAACTTGTTAGGTGGCTATGCGCTTTCTAGTTTAAGAATAAACGCCATCTTTCTTCTTTTTTCTGTACTTCCAAGTATTCAGCTTCTATCATGTGCCTTCATCAAGGAGGTTTCTTCAGAAATTCCAGACATTAAAGACCTAAAAAACAGCCATGGACGGGAGAATTTATGCATTAGTTCAGAAACTTCTCTTGTTGATGCATCAAAATCTGAGACTTTAAGGAGGCGGAAGAATGAGCATAATCATGATAAGAATAAGCTCACATACAATGAAGATGAAGATTTGAAAGAACAAGAGTCATTAGTAAGTTGCTATCAATCTATAAGATCGGCTATTTCTAGTTTGTGCCGTGCATTCAAGAAGCCTCTTATCCTAAGGTAGCCACATGTCATTTTTCCATGTTTTGTGAATTTTTGGCCTCCATTAGAAGTTGCAAATTTATGTCTAAAACTCATATTATATGTTTTTATTTTCTTAATATTTTTGCTCCTCGCCCTTGCCAGACCTATGGCATGGTTTTTCTTTTCACATGTTACAGTTCCAAACCTTTCAACAGTTATGTTCTATTATCAGACTGAGGTGTTGCATCTGGGAGCATCATTTCTGGGGGCATCACGTGTCATTGGCTGGTTTGGCCTAATGATTGGAACATATATTTATAATCAACATTTGAAGCGGATGAAACTGCGGAAAATTCTCATGTAAGACACATTGGCCTTAGCTTAACTTCCCAAACTTTATCTGTATTTTACGTAACTTTTATGCTGATTTAAATTAAGTCCTTGAAAGTGGAACTATGGAGGTCATTTTAGATTTATGGTAGATGTGTATCTAGCCATAACTCAGTGTCTTCAAATCATCTGCTAATTTTTCTGATTACTGCAACCATTCTGAAATCATCATCTTTTGAAAAAAAAAAAGTTGTAGTCAGTAGAGTACTTGGTACCATATTGCATTGTTTTTAATTATTATTTGTGGCCGTAAAAAGAAAGATGATACCTGATCCTTTTCTAAGCTTTTTTTCAATACATTTTTTGAGGGAAAGTCATGGAATATATATATTTTTTTTTTTGTTTAGTTACAAGTTGAGGTGTCAAATGGGCTAACCCAAGCCCGTTTGAGGCCATTTAACTCGCTCAAGAAAGCTCATATATGTTTATTTTGTAGACCAAATTTAATATGTGCCTCGCTCAAGAAAGCTCATATATGTTTATTTTGTAGCCCAAATTTAATATGTGCTGTGGTTGGCTGCCAATAAAGGCTCATATAGCATATCTTTGTACTAATTTTATTACGAATTCAAATATTTTATGGCTTGATGATCTCGATATAGGATAATTCCTTAGGCAAAAGATAATGTCTCCAATATCAAATTGTTTGCGCAGCTAAAAAACTCTCATCATAATTTGAATATTTTATCTGTTTTTCTTGAATCCCGATTTATCTGTGAATCACACTCCAAGGGTTAGAGCGTAAAAAAAGAGAGATAGAAAGACAGAGAGAAAATGAACAATAAATGTCTTGTCTATCTCATTTTTCTCTTAAAATGGTCTCCTTATTTATAGGGGATGGTAGAATATATGATTTATTTTTGCCATTCTTTAATTGGACTGTTACGAGATATTTTAGCTATCTTATATATTCGAGCTATTGCTTGCTGCCCTATGATCTGGTCGATTGGGCTAGAGTGACTTTGGCTCGTTGAGGCCGGTTTGTTCAATTTGGCTTTGTCGGTGCAGTCGATCGGCTGAATGCAATTGACTTTTGGTTAGCAGAACTGGCTCGATCAGTTAGGCTTTACCAATTGGTTGTTCTAGTTTAATTGCGGACCCTCGATTCTTGTATGAGAACCTTTTGTCTTTTGGTAAAACTGTCATAGCACTTGCTTATGCTGCTATATTCCTGCCCCCTGCCGAGAACCAAAATTTGCTCAACAAGCTTTATCTGCATCCTCGTGGAAATTTTTTCTGATGGAGACTTCTCCATGATGCCATCCCCACTCGTGGAGGTGCACAGATGTTAACAATGAGCTCATGGGGATGCTTGGAGGTGGAAGATCGAACTCACCTTTTTACTGCCTTTTATTTTACTGGGCCAAAGAAATTTTGGAGAATTGTGATATTCTTGTCCCATCTTTTCACAACTTTGTTGATGTTATTGAGGAGCTTAGAAGGACACCAAAGAACAACATTGCTGCTGCACGATGCTTTTTCTACCTTGCCCACCACTGTTGGAGAGCGCAAAACGCTAAATGCCACAACCAATCGCATGGTACTCTGACCACCATTGCTGTCACCATTTTGGGGTTGCGTACGAAGATTCAACTTTTTCCACTACAGGAGCAATGGTATGCTAGCTGATCCCTTGGGTCGGTCCCTACACCTTTCCTGCAGTCATCCGAGATGAGCAAGGCATACGGTGTGCCGCCATGGGACAGTACTTCGAGTATTGGAACAGTGGGTAGCTGGAGCTCATGGCCTCTTCTGCTTTCGAGCAGATTTGCGAGCTGTGGATGTATGAGTGTAATGAGATCATTGCGGAGAGTGGCAACATTCATATTATTCAGCTTTTGCAGAATACCATGAAGAAGGGGACTGACAACATCATCCTCAACTATCCTTAAACATCGCTTTTCTTACCTTTTTTAGACAAGTTCTTTTTAAACCTATTTCTCGTGAATGTAATAAGGCGGCTCATTTTTTATTCCAAGCATGCCCTTGGTGGCTCTTTTGCTTTGATGCTTGCAGATAATGATAGGAAACTTTCTACCATATTTGTAGAGAATATGTTTCTTTTTTGTACATCATATATGCATACTTGCATAGTTTTTATATTTTTTTGATATATTAATGCAAATTGAACTTTTCAAGGATGAGAACTTCTTGTCGGCAAAACGAGACTAGGCTATCGAGCAGATGGTGGATCACTGTAATTTGATATATAACTCATCCCTTAATGAGGGAGGTTTTTTTGGATGATCATGAGTCTCTGTTGTATTGTCAATACTTGGTTCCTAATGAGGAACCTTGGGAGAATCCGTGGGATGACTGATGACAAGGAATTGGAATCTTTCCTCAGGTTAGATCTGTCTATCCAAGCCTAATCAATCTGAAATTGGATCATTCTTTTTATCATTCTTCTGGCTCTGTTGGCTTTTGTCCTTGACTTAGACGGCTGCATCCCATCAAATAAGTGGAGTTTCTTGGTCTCATATTTTCTTTGTGCCATCCTTTACTGCACTTCATTCCTTCTAGTCCGTTGGATCTCCTCGGAATTCTTACTGGCACATTTTTTATGTACGTATTTTAGTTTCTCGATTTTCTTGTTTCTTGAAAGCGACATTACGATGAGAATAAGTGTATTAAATATAAAAGTAGATATCATTTGTTTCATTATCAGAGCTTCAATAATTAAAATTTTTGGATTTCCATTCTCATGGTTCTTATAAATAGGGTATGACAGGATTCCTTTGATATTTTAAATTTGTTTTATGTTTCTTCTTGTTTGAATTGGTTGTCTTTTAAATTTTTCATGAAGAATGTCTTGAACCTCGCAGATAAGTTGTCGAGCAGGGAAATAATGTATACAACCTTTGGAAGTCGATAGCATGGAAATGTTTGAAGGGTGAGAAGAAATCGGAGAGAGAGAAGAAATTAGAGTGAGAAGAGGAAGAAGAAACTTGTCTTTAAGACGTGGAAGGCGGACAAACTAATAGACTAAGTTGGGTCATCCACTCTCTTCAAGGACTTCGACGGGAGAAAAACTGGCGGATGATGGAAGCTGGTTCGGCGGCCTGAGTGCCGGTTTGCTGGCCCCGCCTTTTGCTTCACTTCGGACTAGCCGGTTGAACAACACGCACAAAGAGTTGTTGGCACTCTACCACCAGAAACACAGGAAGCTACTGGTGTTCTATCGCTGCATGGGGCGCAAGGAACTGCTGGTGCTTAGCCGTCACCTAGTGAGTGGTGTGTCGCTTACTTGGATTGAAATGGATTGGCTCTTTGCTATGAGAAGCTTCGGTCTTGCAATTAGGCTTAGATTTTTTTTCTTTGTTCACTCATCCAATATCGGCTGATGACTTGCCTTCGGCGAATGCTGGTTAGGATCCGGCCGCGGTACAAGTAGTTTTAGCCTAGGCACCGGCCGGGAGCTAGGATGATGGGTTCAATCTCCCGATGGCTCTTGTGAGGCCCGTGGGGGGAGCCTTTGATGGACGTTGGATGTCCCCTGAATCTTGGACCGTCACCTAGATAAGATGGAGAATTCTTTCCCTTGGGTTGTTGAAATCCATAGAGAGGAGATATGTGGGTTATGAGAGTAGCTAGCTGCCCTTCGTCTGGAATTATTGGACGTTCGATAGACATGCTCCATGCTTAGGGTCCAGGCTTGATCGGGTTGACCAATTTAAGTTTGAGGGAGAGGTTTTGTATCAGCGACTCCTTTGGTGAGGATTTTTCTTGGCCAAAGTGGTAGATGAATCCATTGTAAAGTTTTTCCTCTCAGAGTAATTTATGAGAGTTATTTGTAACGCTCTATTAAGAAATAAAATTTTCTTTCTATTTCTTAATTGACATTTTGATGAGATATTTATGTCAGTGTTTTTTCGAAATTTCTTACGATTTTGTGCGATGATTTTGCTTCCGTCGTTGCCCAATATATATATTGGGTTATTGGTTGAATCATGTTGCACTTTCCTATCCTTTGCTCTCCTCAATTTTTCTTACTCTCGACTTTGTGCTTTCTGTCATGTGTTCTACCCTGATAGCTTCGAAATATTCTCATAAGAATTTTGGGTCGCAACCGAGTGGCCGAAGATGACACAAGGGAAATTGGCTCTGCTAGACCCTTCCATCATGCTCCGAGTCATGGGAGTGAATGACCTGATAACAAGTTGGTATGAGGATGATCTCATTTTTTACAGAGACAAGTTCAGGTGCCGGTTGAGGCTGCCACTTTGTCGTGAATTACGAGCAATTTTCGATCATTATGGAGTGATTCCTGCTCAAGTTATGGCCAACTCCATCACTGTCATAGTGATATTTATCATTTTCTACTGCTGAGTGGGAGTTCCATGGTCGAAGAAAATTTTCACCTATATGTTTTTGTTCCGGCACGACCCTGAAGGCTTCGTGCAGTTTCGTCTGGTCGATAAATTCCAGTTGCTCGACTTGAAGGATAAGATTAAGGATTGGAAGCTGCACTTCTTCCTCGGGCTCTTCTTCCTATGGTTGGGGGATCGAGACTATCTCAACGGGAGGAGCGGTCAAGAAGAAGACAGTGTCGGACAACTTTCGTGTGGAAGGAGAAGATATTGAAGGAATGTAGCTGTTAGTTTTCCAATACCTTGAATCAATAGTATTCAATTGGTCTTTGCAGCTGGGGAAGTTCGGCCAAATGACAATGGCACTTTGGGTGGCTTCGGATGAAGATGAAGCTAAAAGGGAGGTGGTTGCTGCTGCTCGGGTTGGCAAGAAGGTCTTAACGCCTGCTCGAACAAAGGCTTACTACCCTGAAGTTGTTATGTTTATGAAAACATGGCTTCATGTGGTGGTTTATGCAGAAAAAAGTAATGAAGGTGCAGATTATGTTTATTCCATATCTGAGTCTTTTATTTTCATTCAACGGGTTGCCACCAATGAACTAGTACATATTGAAATCAAAGATAAAGCTTCTTGATCAAGTGCAAGTCCTTCCGCTGCGCAACACCGAGATACTTGAAGGACGCCCAACTGGTTGGAAGAGAGTGGAGCTAAGGTAGAGGCCATGGAATAGGCTAAAAAATAGACCAGTGACCCTTGACCGGCTGCTCCAAACGTCATCGCATTGTCGGCGAGGGAATAAGCAGTCGACCTTCTTCGGATGTTTCGTCTGTGCCCGAGACCGAGCCAAACCACCACGAAGAAGAAATTCTTTGTCAGAAGGGAAAGGCTCTAGTTACCGGCCCAAGTACTTGGCCTCGTCCACTTCTCAGGAAAAAAATAAAAGGGTTTGCAAGTGTGTGGTTCCCCTTGCAAAGGGAGAGGGCGAAGGTGTACACAAGCTCGAACAAGGGGTACATCCTCATAAAAATGAAGAGGAACTTGTATACGGATTCCCAAGGCGCAGCTGCGTATGCTTCGACGATTGGGGACGTTCTATGGTTTCATAATTTTGAGTAGTATCTCCGCAAGTATAGTCTCTTGAGTTTGTTCCAGTTAGTTGATCGATACCAATTAATGGCTTTCGAGGCCTCACATTCCAATCTATGCTTCTTTTGGAGTTAAATAGGAAATCGTACAAATTTTACAAGAGGCGAAAGTGGCAGAGGAACGAGCAAAGATTGTTGAGAAGTGAGCGGTTGTCATTGAGAAGCGGTTTGAGGGACCCGAAACCGAGATAATCTATCGGAGTTGTCAGTTGCTCAAAGAGAAAACCAAGCTCTGAGTGAGAAGATGACAACTATGAAGACGAAAGACTTTTTTGACGTGCTTTCTTCCCATCCTCAGTAGGTGGCCGCTTTTGCTGCTTAGTTTCGAGTCGGTTACAAGTTGGCGGTTAGCCGATTTGTAAAAGCAAAGGTAGTTGATCCAACAGATTTTATTCCGCCTTGTCTATCTTTTATGGTCGTTTTCCCAGTAACGGAAGATGAAGTTTCTTCCCATAGATGCAGTACTCTATCTGCATCCTCCAGTAAACAAAATTTTCATTGAACTTCTCGATCCCCGATGTCATCACTTCGTCTCCGCCCATTTTTCTTCCTTAGATCCGAACCAAAGCTCTGATACCAGTTGTTGTGAAAAACGACGGTAATAAAGCGAAAAATGAAACGAGAAAAATTGCACACAGAAAAATACCAGAGCGACATAGATTTACGTGGTTTGGCAAATTTGTCTACGTCCACGGAGCTGCAGAGGATTTTATTTCTATGAGGAATTTCACCATCGAACGTCTCGCCATTTACAAGAAAATCTCTATTTTCTTCTCTCTCTTCCTCTCATTTGTTTCCTCTCTTTCTCTCTTGGAGAACTTGGCTTGTCAAGCCAAGCCATAAGAGACTATTTATAGAAACCAGGAGAGCAGTAGGTGGGGGGTAGGTGAGCGGCATGTGAGATGTGTTATGTGAGCGATAGGTGGGAAGGTAGGTGAGCGGTACAGAGATTCTTAATTAAGAAGCTAATTAGATTCGGTTGACCGGGTCTCCATATTACCCAACAGAGTAGTGCTTGCACCTTTTTTTTATTGGCTTCTATTTTCTCTGGGGTTAAGAGATAGCCCAAGAACTTGCATGCTGAATCCTTAAAGATGCACTTGAGCTGATTGAACCTCATTTGATATTTTTCTAAGTATTTCAAAAGTTTCTTTTTAATCCGTTTTGTATTCTACGAGTTTTTTGCTTTTAACTAAGACATCATACACATACATTTCAATATTTTTCACTTTATGCTTAGAAAAAAATATATCTACTAATCCTTGGTATGTAGCTCCAGCATTTTAAAGCTCGAAAAACATTACATTATAATAAAATACACCTTTGCTAGTAATGAACGTTTTTTTTTCTGCATCGATTGGGTGCATCTTTATTTAATAATAAACAGAAAACGTGTCAAGCAAGCTCATTACTAAGTAGTAGGCTGCTGAATCCACAAGAGTGTCGATCCGAGGTAGGTGGTAGCTATCTTTTGGGTAGGCGATTTTTAGATTTGTGAAGTCCACGCACGTCTTCCACTTGTTATTTGCATTATGCACCATGACCACGTTTGACATGCAGGCCGAATATTGCATTTCTCGAATGTATCAGGCCTCCGAAAACTTTTGCACTTCCTCCCTGATTGGCGCGACTATGATAACGATCGAGGACCTCATCTTCTACTTCAATGGGTGAGCCGAAGGGTTGATATTCAGACAGTGGGCAAGCAATGTCGATCATAATCCCTAGCTTCTCGGCTGCAATCCTGGCAAAATTATCCCGGTGGTTCTGAAGGATCCTAATCAATGCTTCTTTTGACTATGTATCGAAAGTTTTACTGATTAAGAAAGAAAAATTTTTTAGGGTTGCTTTGGTCTCTGGGACTTAGTGAGCGGCCTCACTAGTCTTTAGACCTCCCTCGCATAGTTTTTGATCTCGAGCGCCCAGAGATAGTAAGTGTGGTACTGCTTCAGGTTACCTAGGACAATGATTACCTCTCTGTCGACTGAAAACTTTGCCCCTACATCGTACGTCAAGGTAACAACCTTGAAGATATTAAGCGGGAGCCGACCGAAGATGGCATTGTAAGTTGGTGGCGAGTCAACCACCATGAAATCCTCCATGTTTGTGAACTATTTATTCTTTTCCCACCAGGTAACTGGTAGAGCGATTGCTCTCAAGGCTTCCTTTCTTTGGCCAGAGAGGCCATAAAGTAGGTCGGTTGCAAAAGTCAGTCTTTCATTTCCAAGTCCCATCTTATGGAACACCATTGTAAACTAGATATTTACGTAATTGGTGGTGTTGATAAGAATGCTATCTATCTGATAGTTGCTGACCAGCACCGTGACGACGAAGGCGCGTGATTGTAGGAATTCCCCTTAGGGATAGATCTGCGTCAGTAAAAGTTATGGAGGGATGTGTGTTGCATTTGGGCGCGATGGCATTTTTGCATAGTTTACCCGATCGAAGCCTCTTCATATTGGTTTGACGAGATGAATCTCCTCAACCTCCGAAGATTATTGGAACTATACCAACAATATGGAAGACATTGGGCTCGGACAGGTCTGTCTGAGATCTCTTCCACTAGAGATTTACCTCATCTCTTACCCGTTGCTTTTGGTGCTACAAACTCCTTGAGTTTTCCAGCTCTAATCAGCTCCTCAATCAAGCTCCGGAAGTGTATGCATTTCTTCGTATCATGACTATGGTCCCAATGGTATGTGCAGAAGGACTTTGGTGGTTTTGTTTTCTTGAAGCAATGATTGTTTAGACTGACTTTCACTATTTCGGTCATCGAGACTCTCAACAGAGTCATTTTTGTTAGTTTGTGGTTGGGGAGCAGATGCTCGTTGTAGCGAGCCAGCTACCCGACCTCCTCTGGTGTATGACCTTGTCGGTCCCTTTATGGTCCCAGGACTGCTAATGGTCTTCATAACGTGGTCGGGTGGAAGGATGTGAGTCGTCTCTTGGCTTCCATCTATAGCTTTGGGAGCCCTCTTCCGTGAGTGGCAGATGGAAGGCTCTCCTTTGGAAGAAGCAAGGGTGGAATTGTACTTTTCGGCCAATATGTGGTTGTTGGTCATCTTCAACCAATCGAGCGAGTTCTTCAGTTGCTGTAGACCCAAAACATATTTGAATGGTCCCTGTTTCAACCATTAGGCTAGGGTTTCGTGAGCTACTTCATGCTCCGAATCTTGTACTTCCAGTATCTTCTTTATAAAGAAGGTAATAAACAAGTGAAGACTCTCATTCTGCCCTTGCCTGATATGCAGGAGGGCATGTGAATTCTTTTACAGCTCTACAAGTTGGCAAACTACACTATGAACATCCACTTGAAGTCAACGAATGAGGCAATCACTCCCACTAGTATGTCGTTGAACCACTTGAGGACTGACTCCCTCAGAGTGGTAAAGAAAAGTCGAATTTCAGCACATCGGTGATCCTTTGCAAGCATACCGTTGACTTGAATGAAGGAGGCTGTGTGGTCAGTTGGATCAGTCCGACCCTTGTAGGATTCTAATGCATGAATTTTAAACCTCTCTAAGGCTTGACCTCAGAGATTTTCCAAAAGAACGCATTCTCTGGCTGACTGGATGCTTCAGTCCTCCTGAACTGATGCTTGTCAATCGGTGTCGGCTTAGAACTGTCAAAGTACTAGGAATCTCTTTCTCTATCTTGGGTTAAGGTGTCCTTCAGCCGTTGGGTGCCGACCCTTCTTATCGGGGATGTTGCTCCCTTCTCAGAGCTAATGCTTCTTGGATGGCGTCCAACATCTGATCTTTCAGCTCCAAGTTCTGTTGGTTAATGAATTCTCTAGTGCAATCTATTTTACCGATGTCAAAATTGTGAGTTTCTTCTCTGCATGCTACTTTTCTTATCTGTGGCATGATCCATGCTCACCACACCTTTTAGGATGTTGAATCCCAATTAGTCTGTGAATCACACTCCAAAGATTAGAGCGTAAAAAAATGAGAGAGATAGATAAACAGAGAGAGAAAATGAAAGTAAAACATCTTTTCTATCTCCTTTACTAAAATTATCCCCCTATTTATAGAGGAGATGATACAATATGTGATCTTACATTTATGTCTTTTCTTTAATGAGGCTGTTATAGGATATTATAGTTATTTTATATGTTTGAGCTATTTCTTGGCTGCCGAACTGGTCAGTTGGGCTAGCATGATTTGGCTCGATAAAACCGGTTCGATTGGCTTGGTTGGGTCAGCGCAGTCGGTCGGCTGGATTCAATTGACTTTGGGTCAGTAGGACTGACTTGATTAACATGAATTTACCGATTGGTTGGTCTAGTCTAATTGTCGATTCTCGTTCCTTAGATGAGAAAGACTTGTAGGTAGAATGAGACTAGACTATGAAGCAGAGATTGGATCATTGTAACTCGACGGATAATTTGTCCCTTAACGAGGTAGGTTCTTCGGGATGATCGTGAGGCTATGTTTATTTGCCAATACATCTTGGGGCATCCATGGTACTACTGATGATAGTAAGGAACTGGATTATTTTCTTGGGTTTGATTTGTCTGTCTAAGCCTGATTGACCCGGACTTGGATTGTTCTTTTTGATCTTTCTCCTGGCTCAGTTGACTTTTGTCCTTGGCTTGGATGGCTACAATCAATTGAATAAGTGGCGTCTCTCGGTCCCCTGTCGGTGGGCTCTCCTTTGTTGTACTTCCTTTCTTCTGAACCGTTGGATCTCCCCAGGATTTCAGCTGGCATTGTCTTGATGTACAACCTTATTCAAATTCTCTCTAATTTAAGCAATCACATGTCTCTTCTTAATTTCTGCACTTGATGCATCACAAAAAAAAAACCTTGAATAGCTTATTAAAATCGAGTTTGTTAAGTACAGATGCATTTTTAAGTTTATCATTAATAAAGTACCAAAATAGTCTCCTGCTTGTTTACATGGGTGGTCATGTTAGCCCAAATGTTTATAGAAGTTTCAATTTATTCCCAAATCTCTTTTAATATGGGTCGAAATAGTCCCTAGGGAGGACTATTTTAGCCCCCATTTAAAATAGTCTGGGAATAAATTGACACTTTTTTATACTCTAGGATTAAAATGGCCCCTGACAAAAAATCAGGGTACCATTTTGACACTTTTCTCATTTTTAGTATTTTTAAAATCAAAGTCATCAATTTTTATCCATTCAAAATATCCCTTATATTAGTAAATCCTTTAATGAATCTTCTATAAAGAATAGTTTGATCATGAAAACTTGAATCTCCTACAAATTAGTTGGTGTTGTCCAATTATTTATTGCTTAACTTTTTTAAGGTCAATATATAATCGAGTATTTGAAAAAATAAATATGATAATATTATAAATAATATAACGAACTCACACTTTTTCATATTCATATTTAACTCACTAGTTTGTAATTTTTGAAGAGTTTTCTAGGATGCCCAAAATGAGACTTTTTGATATTGCTTTAAATCAAATTATTGCAAAGTATGCAACCGAAAAATTTTAAATGGAAAGTGAAATATGATATATGATTTTCACATATTTGTTTGTTTGATTAGTCAATCCAAAAGTATCGCCATCTATTCATACATATCATCTTCATTTTAAAAAAGTATTTTTCTAGTCATCAATCTATTTATTTCTAATCAGTAATAACCGCACCTCAAATCCATTTATGAAAGTATAACATCTTTAGTCATTATATCAAGTATATCATTCTATCTAGGTATAGAAATTTGATATTTGATGGAGATTTTATGAAATGCTTCCATCCCCTCATCCTCCAATTGCCATCTTTCTTAGGCACGACTAATGCGGGATTGCTCAAGGATTCATTATCGCCCTAAAAAATCCTTTCTTAAGTAATTCAGTTACTTGTAAGCTTAGTATGTTTGGTTGGACTAATCCTATATTATGACAATTCAAGAATCAATGTTAAAAAAATAGTTGTGGGTGTGGTTTAACTTTAGAATTTATGTGATCAATGGAAGATTTAACAATAATATTTATGCCACTCCTATTAATATTGAGTTTATATAGTTTATCATCAAGCTTAAAATATGTATGAGAAATTGAAGCTATGACTTTAGGTGTTTCAATGACGCGTTTTTTAACATTTAATGAACTTTCAATCAAAACATTTTCAAATCGCTAATTTTTATCTTCAAATTCTCGAATATTATCCGCCTCATTATTCTTCTTTTTCACTTAATTTTTATCAATGTATAAATTTCCTCTAGGATATTAATTTGTGAATTTGCGCCAATCATATGACGTTTGAATGAGGCTTCACCAGAGATATTTAGAGCCAAATGTAATAACATATTTGTAGTGTTATATTTTCTAAGATGCAATGCTTGACAGAGTGATTTTGCTTATTTTGATGAAATATTCTAGTGTAAGTAGTAACTCTGCAAGGTACAAGAAATCGTATGCTAAAAGTTTATTGCAAGTTGAAAAATGTGCTCAAGAAGGGGAATGCAATGCGGTGTTATTTCTCTTTTAATATTAGGTCTCACTCCAAATTTAAAACTTGGTAACATTGCTTTAAAATCCTTTATTGTTTTCTAGTGCATTAATAATTCTTTAAATTTATTCTTATATTGAATCTTTGTTCCTTATTTTGATAAGGTGAACTCATCAATTATTATCAATCATGAAGATGAGCATCTTTATTTTAATAATGCTTTCTTTTCTGTTGAAATAGTTGTAAGAGCTCTACCAAATCTTTCCATTTATTTTCTTATGTTTATTCAATACATTTTTCGTTTATGATTCACATTTGGCGCACCTAATATTGTCTATTGTTCAAAGAAATTATCCATATTATTTACCTTTGGATCCATTTTCCCTTCAAATGTGAATGTTTTTAACTTTTCTATTTACGCCAAACTCTATGCTATAAAGTTGATGCCCTGATTAGCATAAGTTTCATTATCATGTACCCTATGATGCCAATCTTGATTAGTTTTTGCACGATTAGTTTATTGTCTAAGTACTGTTAATATTCAAATGAACATGTTCATCATAATGATAACTTCATGTTATTGTGGATGAAATTAGTTTGTTTCTCAATTGTTAATTTACTTCTTAAATTGATTTATATTTATTTATATTTTTATACAGTAATTCAACTGATTAGTCTTGCAGAATTGTTAAAACTCAAATCCCTTTGAAGATCTATTAATTGACATTGATATTATGCCCCACTTTTAGCTGATATTTTGGCACGATCATAAAGTCTGATTCCAACTCTATTGCATTATTCTAGAGTGAAGATGTCCTATCATGAATCTTGGGCTAGATAAAAACTCGCCCCTTTGGATTAAAACCAAAATACATATGAAACTGGTCTTAACGATAATGATCTCCAATTATTAAAGAAAGCCAGGTTAATTGAAAATCATGATGATCATAAAACATGCCATGATTAGAAATCCAAATTGTATAACCGTTGCATGTGGAAGATGTCATGTGCTTTTTTTCTTATACTACTAGATCTAACAATGAGACTGCTCATTTTTATGCTCAGCTCATCTTACAAGATAGTTTTGTTGTTAAAAACTTATATTATAGTAATCCCTTGCTTTCTTTTGTTTAGAGGGATAGAGTTTTTTGTGAGTTTGTTACTAGCAGCTTGTTGTATGTTTTATTATTTTTTTATTTTAATTAATGCAAATTGTAATATCTCATAGAAGATGTCTATCTACACAAACACACCACATTTAAAGAATCTACATCCAAACAGCATGTTTGAGAGGAAAAAAAAATTATGTAGTAATTAATTGTTTTTTAATGCCCCAATATGCATATGCATAATCAAAACAAAATTCAAAATCAGATGCATAGCAAAAACCTCAGGATAAACTACAATCCATAAAATTTTAAGTCACAATTTCAATAAAAAAGCATAATTGTAACAACAATGCTACAATCGCAAGTCAGTCACCTTCGCCAGAATCAGCAATCATGCTAGCCTTGGCTACCTGAGTCAAACCCCTGTTGGCAGACACGAGACCAATGGCAGAAGGAATAGTGCAACAAGAAATTAAGTAGCAACAGTAAACAGTTGCAGGACAATAGTAAACTATTGCAAGACAAGAAGGGGTAAACATCTACAGGGAACAACAGGAGCAGATCTAAGAAAGCCAATAACTAAACAAACAACAAACTCAATCAAATCAAATTAAACATTTGAGAACATATTATGTTTTCTACAAGATCATCATCCTGGCAATGTTGTGCCAAAATATAAAATGAAGAGACATAAAATGAAATCTATTGTAACCAAGTAGAAACAATGCTCAGATCATCCAATTGCTCATCTCAAACAAACACAACTTGTATTTCTGATGAATATAAGTTTTAATGTTTCCATTACCCAGCCTTCTCAATTTTTTGCCTTGGCTCAAAACTCATTGTTTTTCTTTGTCATCTGACTGTTAGTACTGATAAAAGTATATTTAATAGCTATTGTGAGCCTAATATTTAGTTTAATGTTTGATAAATTTATTTATAGTGATTTTGGTTGTGGTACTCTTGTATGCCTAGTCTGGCCAAACTTTTTGAAGAAATATCTCTCATTTGCTTTAGAAACATTTATTATATTTTCTCAGAAACATTTTTTTCAGCTAATTTTTTTTTTTAATCGTGCAGGCTGGCGCATATTGGTCTGGGAGCTGTTAACTTACTGGACATTGTTCTAGTGTCTGGATTAAACACTCGGTTATCCATTCCTGATAAATACATGGTGCTTGGTTCAGCAGTTTCTGATGCAATTAATCAATTCAAGTATTTTCCCTAACTTTCATTTTACTTTTCATGTCAGTAATTTCATAGTTTTCCTTGTGGTTTGTGTCTGAAATCACTTGATTGGTGAATTTGTTAGCATAAAATCTTGACATATAGAAAAGTTTGTCATGTTACAAAAAGCAATTTCCTTTTAAGTTATATTACTATTTTGAACAGCAGACTGTTTTCATTTCACCATATTACTTTTAACTAGATATTTGAAATAAAAGCTTTGCAAAAGCGTCGTGATTTAAAAATAACCTACTGAACGATAATATGCAAAACTTAAGGATATTGGCTTATGAAAAATGCCAGTGCGGGTGGGGAATGTTTGATTTGTTTTTTTTAGTAGTTAAAAATACTAATATGTTTGAGTGTGTATTTGTTTCTTTTTTTTATAAGAAGTATTTCAAAACAAGTTGGAACACTTCAAATGGTGTTTTAAAAATTTTAGAAACCACGTCAGTTTTTTTCATAGAACAAAAGACAGAAATAGCTGTTCAAACATGTTTTCTAACATAAGTAATTGCTTTTAAAAACAAAGAATTAAATGCAGGAAAAAAAATACGACGGAACATGGCTTTCGCATCCTCTGAACATTCATAAAATTTCATGAAACTTATTGCATTTCGGAATTAATACCACTTTAGTTTCTAACAAATTCTGAAATGAAGTTCTCATGTGCTGTCCATCTAAAGTACTGTATTATTAGATTGAATAGCTATCTTGGTTATCAAATGTTTGTTTTCTAGGTTGTGAATGAATGTGTTATTGATAAGAAATTGTTGTGAGGTTCTAATTAGATAGTTTTTTTATCTGTTTAGAAGTGGTTATATAAAAATGACTTCCAAGTAAAATATTATGATGTATATGCTTTTTCAAAATTTTTGTACCTCGTTATATATTGGATATTGATTTGTTTGTGGATATGCTATGACCCTATTAAAAAGGCTTTCAAGGTCTCGAGTGGAAAACGAAAAGATATCAGAATAAGGAAAAAAGAAATGGGTAGAGAAATAAAAAGGAAGGAAAGTTCTTAGAGAGAGTCCATGGGATTTCTATTGCTAGCACAAAAAACTATGAAAGATCATTCTCTAAAAATTGGGTTATTAACCTTTTATTTATTGGATTTTGGGAGCTAGTGCAATGCTACCCCCTAATCACTTAGATAAAAATAAAAGAAATGGTTGAGAGGGTAGTTACAAACATGTGAACATAATGGCTGGAATAACTTCCCAGCAGAGTGGTTAGGAGTTGTTGATTTGTTGATGAAATTTTTTGTTTTTGAGTATGTGGGGGAAAATAGTTCCTATTGACCTAATGAGTGGTTAGGCCAGTGATCTTTAGGCCCAAACAAGGCAAGGGAGAGTGATCATTGTGAGTCCTCCGTGGCTCCTAGCGAGCTTACATTGTTCATTGATTCCATCAAATATGCATTTAGTTTCTATATTTTCTTGTAAATTTAAAGAGCAACTTATAGTAAGAATAAGAGAATTAACATTATTATCTCAACTTAATAATAAAGGAGAAATAATAGATACTATGATCTTGTTTAATTTCTACACTGGGAACAATGCTCTACATAATGCTTTGATTAGATTTTTGTGCATGTCAACAATTATAATGGTATATAAATATTGCCTAGTGCGTCATATTTAAGACTTGATCTACTCTCTTGACCCTGTTTTTTATCTTAGCTTGAAAATTCCCATGTTCCTAAGGGCCTGTTTGGCGCAGCTGCAGATTCTCAGCTTTTCAGCTGCAGCTGCGCTGC
>NW_018250086.1:61209-61957 GCF_001263595.1 Phalaenopsis equestris | reverse complement strand
GAGTACACAAATGCAACTCAACCACTAGCTAGGAGAAGCAAAATGAAAAAAAACTATAAAACCACAACCACGACGAGTAGCATAATGGTAATGTTATTTCGAACAATGACACGTTGTAGCTCCCGTGTCTGCCCTTCGTCGTCTGAAACTCGTAAATCGCTACCAACGTCTTCCTCAGCATCAGAGAAACTGTCCGCCCATCGGAAAAAGTGTGGTTTGCAGGCCACAATGACAATGCTTCGGGGGCATGTATAAAACTTTCTACCGTAGCTATGTGCTTGTCGTGAGGTCAAAAGTGTGGTTTGCAGGCCACAATGACAAACCACTCGTCGGGAGGTAGCGGACATCCTAGAAGTCATTTTATCCTGAAAAACAATGCAGCATAAAACAAATTACTAACATATTAGGTAATGAAAAAGGCTATCATTAAAATTGAAATATTTGTCTGAAAACAAACACAAACCCCTTAACATATTGTGTTTACAGCAGATCTGAATCGAAATAACCACTCTCCAACTAATGAGGTAGTGATCTCCTTACGAAGGGCTTTCATTTCACTCGCACCTTCCCCATCTCTCGTGCAAATTGAGGCATTGTCGTTCTCCTCTGTTGATAGAGATTGACCAATGCGGTATTCATAAGCTTCGACAGGTACTTCGTCATCATTGACCTCAACACACTCGAAGTCAACATCAGCTCGAGTTGGATGCCGTCGAATTTAGTTAGAGGGGCCCATAGTGGCTAACAC
>NW_018250086.1:57373-58535 GCF_001263595.1 Phalaenopsis equestris | reverse complement strand
TCAACAAAATCTTACCGCAAGCCGTTCTTGCCACCAATCCTCGGACGCCTCAATTGTTCTATTCACTAGATCCCATCCTAATCCAGTGGAGCCACGCTTCAAATCATTCCACAGTTTCCAATCTTTCTTAAGCTGGTCCCATTTATTCTTCAGTTGGAGCCTATCATATTCCCTACCTGTCATCTCCTTGAATTTGCTAATGATGTTATCCCAACCTTCCTTATTGAAAAATGTCGTTGGCCTATTTCCCTTATCAATTTCACATATGCATAGGTCACAGAATATTAATTTGGTGTCCTTCTCCCAAAGTGCAGGACTGACAACTTTTTTGTTTTTATTAGCCATGCTAATAATATCACAAAAAAAAAATAACCCACAAGATGAATTAATATAATGGATTTAAACATTGCTAAATAAATGAAAGCATACATATAAACGAGTTGCAAGCAATAAACCAAACCAGAGATGTAAATATAAAGGAACGCAAGAATTTACGTGGTTCAGTCAACAGATCTACGTCCACGGGAAACGAATGCAATATTTTATTGAAATAGTTGCTGAAATTTTGAAACATATCAACAAGGACTCCTTTGTTGTACACATAAGCACAACTTACATCATATAAACAATATATAACATGCAAGTTCTCATTACTTCTCTTCCTTAGTGCAGCCACAATCTTCTCACATCCAACTACAATAACAATCAACAACCGAAAAAGAACAGAAATCCGGAGCATAGGAGTATTTCTTGCGGTGGAAGGCATGCATTGCAAGCAAGCAAACCGAAATTAGTAGAAAAATAACAGTGTACAGAAAAAAATGTGCTCCTAAACTACGAATGCTTCCTTTAACCAATGACATATAATTTAAGTTTTTCTAATTATCGATACCATCAAAGTAAGCATAAAAGCTATAGCACTTAAGTAGAGCCAACATATTTTCCACTGCACAAAAATCGCATAGAAGTAAAACAGTACACCATTGTGTCGCTATTAAACAAAACACAGGCAATAACTTAGGATTTTAAAATGGGAAGAGAAGAACCCTCACTACTAATTCAGAAGGATTAAGGTAAGAGGAGTGACAAATTCAAATTTTTCTGTCCTTCATATTGCATTATCAAAATAATCAGAGAGGGCAACTCTTAACCCGCTCAAGGT
>NW_018250086.1:49664-56489 GCF_001263595.1 Phalaenopsis equestris | reverse complement strand
CCGAACCAAACAGGGGATTTCGAAAATGTATGTTCACTGTCAAAGTAAAGAATGGGGAAAACGAAAATAGTAGATGGAATCAAAAACACAACTTCCCAATCACAAGCAACAGAAGAAGGGAATAATCATTTCCCCTCCTAACCCAACTCAACATCATTTGGAGGAAGAAGAGTAAGGTATCATGACATTAACAAGCCAACTCCACATCAATTCGACAGCTCATATGCACTGTCATCTATGCACTTCACACTACTAAAATGCATGAACAACAACCACTACACATGAATCAACCACCACAACCACAACCTTCTACCATTCTTGAGCTATCAGTCACCAAACAAGAATGGGTCAAACGAGAAGGGAAAGCAAAGGCAAAACCCTAGTCAAGCAACCAGTAAAGAACTAAAGAGGTTCCATGCGCTAAAGAAAAAATCGCCGAAATAGGAAGGATATGAGAAGAGAAAACATCACATTCGAAAAAACTCATAAGCTCTCTCATATCTGCGATTAGAAGAAGAAAACTGCTCGTTATACCTCAGATTAGGGCTGAAGGGAAACGAAAGAGGTAAGCGGGACAATAGTTCAGAGGAAAGCGGGGACGCGGGGCTAATATCGCGGCCGCGAATCGATCCGCTTTGCCAAAGTTTTGCCGCAAAGCTTCGAACCAAACATCGCAATGCGGAATGAAGCCGCTGTCGCACGCAGCGCCGCGCAGCAGAAGCCGAACCAAACAGGCCCTAAATGGCGAAGCGCACGCCGCGCCGCGCAGCAGAAGTCGAACCAAACAGGCCCTAAATGGCGAAAATTATTCTTTGCATGCACATGTAGGATCAATAAGGGGAAGAAGAGTAGAGATTGAGGTTGTATGTAGATAAGAAGAAGAAAAGATTAATGAAAACCATGAAAGGCTATGACTTGTGTGGCGATCATTAGACTCCCGCAAAACATTAGCTAATTCCTTTATGTAAAGTATTCTTATGGCAAGCCAAGCAATTTATTCGGTGGTACACATGGCAGCTCAACAGCTCAAATTCTGGTAATTCCATCCCATATAGTAATCACAAAGAAAATTTTAGCTTTGATTTGTTATATAAGAAAAAAAATTCTATTCTCATCAAGAGGGTTATGCGATTATCTCGGATCTCATAATGCAAAGAGTCAAGTAACCACAAGTCATTCCTGGAGGTAACATTGATCAATCTTTTATAAGTTAACATAGAGAGTTATTTATTGACCATTCCTAACAAGCATGTGGTTTATCAGATCATGAGTGAGCCTTTAGGTTATCACTAATTGAGTCAAAGGCCGCAGCTTTTGTAGGCTTAGCTTCTAAATATTGCTTCTAGATAAAGGGTCTGTGGTGATACCTTGTTGAAGTCACTCTTAACCAATTTATGAGTAAAGAGTTTCCTCTTCCTAAATTTTCAAGGAAGGCAGGACTTTAACAAGAAGGCCTAAAATGTCGTAATGACGAACTTGTTACGAAAACCACAAGAGATGTTGTTCCAACCACTAGTATGAGTGTGTGCATTGAAGGCAAGTTCCTTGCAGTTCCTACCTAAGAAGACAATAGTCTTGAGACTTGTGGTTCTATACCTTTAACAACCCTAGATTTTGCACCTCTAATTTCCTACAATTTGGCACCTCTAATGATCCATGATTCCATGCCTCTCGAATCCCATGATTCCTTTGACCTTGTTCCATTCATTCAAATGAAAGTTCTAGAAGTCGGGATTATCAAGCTTAAAATTTATTTGGCTTCCACCCAAAGTGACATGCACACTCTTGAGGATGGACTCATCAGAGCTGGGGTTAGTATTGATGATGAGAAGAAAAAGCTCAACCTTCTAGTGGGGAATATAGTTTTACCATATTTTTTACAAAAATGCCAACTCCATTTGCCGAAAAGTCGAAGATCCAAAGGTTGAGATTTAAATTGATATGTTTGTAGGGTGGTAGAAGATTTTAGAAATATTCTTGGTGGTTACTATTTTGGAGTTTTTAATGAAGAATGTAGAACCATAATAGATTTTACTTTAACTTAAGATTTTGTCAGTGCTAATATTTTATTTAAGAAAAGATATGAACATATTATTACTTATAGAAATAGATCTAATAAAACACAAATTGTTTATTTTCATACGAGGAAAACAGATCATCGAGAATGTGAAAATTATAATATCATTCCAAGTAAAAATTTAAGTACTCAACATCGATTATTAGTTCTTAATTTTAAGATGAGGAGTTTAATGACAAAAAAATATAATTATATATTGTCGTAGAATTGGATGAGGGCTTCTAAAAGACAAATAAAATTATTTTTATGAGTAAATTTCATGATTTTATAATTTGGGACGTTCATGAAGAAGTTAATTATATTTGAGATAAAAAAAACAAGCCCTATTAAACAAGTCATAAAAGATATACTTGGAGAATCAAAAGGAAAATTTTTCTTAAATAAAAATATTCGTGATGGAATAATAATATGCAGGAGAGATAAAAGATAAGAAATTTTTTTATAAAATTTAGCTTAAATGTAGAAGGCTAGAGAACTAGGAAAAATATTAGTGGCCCATAGAAAGTTTAAAAGAAAAGTTTGTGATGATAAGAATTTAGGCTTTAATTAAACTAAATTAGGCTTTACCTTTTTATAAAAGAGAAGGTAAAATGAAAATCACCATTTGAAGTTCTAAATTCAAATAAAATTGAAAATGAACAAAATCAAATTTAATGGAATCTTAAAGATCAAACTAAAAATCCTAAAAAATAATTAATTTAAAGTAAAATCAAAATTCACCAAAAATCACCACATCAATCAAAATTGAAATGAAGAAAATGTTCAAATAAAATTATCAAATTAACTCAAAATTAAAATTATAATTATAATCAAAACTCATTAACATGCCAAAAGTGAAATTAAAATTGAAATAAATTCACCAAAGTAAAATTAAAGTTAAGAAAATTGAATTTACCAAAATTATAAAAGTTAAATTTACCAAAATAAGATCAGAAAATTAAAATTCAAAAATATGAAATACAAAACGATCAAATTGAAATCAAAGCTAACAGTTTGAATTCCCTAAAGGCCAAATTAACTAAAGTTGAAATTAAACCAATCGCACTAAAATTATCAAATTGAAACCAAATTAAAACCACAAAATTAAAAACAAATCAAAATCAAATTCATTAAAATTAAAATCACCAAGAAAAATCAAAGGAAAATTAAATTTAAAAAAATCATCATGTCAACCTAAAATCAAGTTCAAAGTTAAAATCAAATATTATCAAATTTACTAGAATCATAAAATTCAAATATCAATCAAAATTAAAATCAAACATAAAGGAATTCAACAAAATTAAAACAATCAAAATTAAATTAAATTAAAATTTTAAGAGTCACTAAAATCATGAGAAATAAATTAACCAAAGTCAAAACTAAATCAAACCAAAGTCACCAAAATGTTTACTAAAATTCAAAAATGACAAACTCAAAATTAAATTAATAAATTCAAAATTCAGATTGAAAATATGATAAAATAACAAACCTTTAAATATTTAATTTTCACAAACTCCAAATCCACCTAACCAAGCTTGCTTCATGAGCTACCTCATCCTACCACCAAACTAAGCACAAGCTTAAACCCAAGCCAAGAAGTCACCAAGCCACTAAGCCACTTAAATCAAAATCCACATCATGCCAAGCTGCCAAGCCACCAACCCACCAACCCACCTTGCCACTGATCCACCTAAATCAAAATCCACATCATGCCAAGTCAACAAGCCAATTGCAAGCCAAGACAAGTCAAATCCAAACCACAAAGCCAAACTGTCATGCCAAGCAAAATGCAAGCCAAGACAAGTCAAATCTAAGCCATCAAGCAACCTCGTGATAAGTCAAATTCAAAACCAAGCTAAGCCTCAAACGCATGACCATGCCCATATTTGGTCATGACTAACAAACATCATCCATGCACATCAAATCCACACCAAAGTCTACCAAACCCACCTTAAATCCAATGAAACTAAGCCTAAACCCAAGCCAAGCCATCATGACCAAGAAAACTCAAATCCAGAAGAAATTAAACCAAAGCTTAACCAAAGCTTATCCCAACCCTCTGATCTCTTCCTAAGAGCCAGACAAGGCTCATCCAAGCCTTCTTACGGCCATTAAAGCCCTAACACGAGATCTCTCAAGCAAGAGGAAATACCCTATGCTTCCTTGCCAAAGCCCTACCAAAATCCTCACAAAGTACTTAGCCAATTCCCCACCATTTCCCAAGCCCTTCCACCATTGATCCTCACTGGTCTCTTCAAGCCAAAATATGTCCAATCTGGATCCCTCACCACACTCACCGAAACTTGAAATTGATTTCTCCAAAAGCCTCACCGAGCCCTAAAATCACTTCCCCAACCATTTTTCCTCTGTCTCGAGCCCCTAACCTATCCCTAGACCAATCTGAGGGACCTTTTGGTCAAGCACATATAAGGACCCAAGGACAACTTAAATTAACTCAATAGGGAGCTTCTTGAGGTTAAGATGATTCTCTAGATCCATTCCAGTTGAGGCATCACCTCTTTGACCAAGGTATAGATTAGCTGGAGCTCTCGACTTTGTTCGTTTTTGAAAGAGACTGTAAATTTATGAGAATCTAGCTATAAGATCTTCACCCTAGGACACTAGAGACCCTCTCTGACGGATTGGATCTCTAAATTGGCCGTTAGATCTCTCGGATCAAGCCATTTTTCTTGGATGGCTCGCATTCTTCATTACTGTGGGGTTGATGAACGTATGTCGTCTATTTCCTTATATTTAAAATGGACAGCAAGCGTTAGATCATATGGGAGACCGCATAATCGATCAGCCAACAAATCAGCGATAGCGTGGTGTAGCTAATCATTGGCTTGCAAACTGTGGAGTTTAAGTGAGAAAATCTGGAGTTTCTTAATTAAATAATACGAAAAATTAAGAGTAATTTAAAAAATGCATAGTTAGTTAAATAAAAATCATAAAAATATGAAATAAATTCCTCTAAACTCAATGAAACAAGAAGAATTAAATAAAAATAAAATCATGGTAAAGTAACTTATAATTAACTTTGGAATCAATTGAAACCATTAAACAATTAAAAATTATTAAAAATTAAAATTAAATGAAAATTAAACTAATTAAAGACTCTGTTCATGGGAGCCTCCTATGATTTTCCTAAGGTCAGCGACTAACATTTAATTAAGAAATTATAATTTTCCTTAAAATTAGCAATTAAATTTAAAAAAAATATATATAAAAAATAAAAAAAAATAAAAAAAAATGAAATCACTTTGAATTTAAAGAGGACATAAAAATAGAGGGCTTATGTAATAAAATGATATTCTCTGAAATTCATTAAACCACTTAAGTATTCGTAAGGGTATATTTATAAATTGAAATTTTACATTTTGAACTTTGTCTCCAAATTTTAATTAAAATAAAATATTATACCTTGAAATTCTAGTGATGCGACTTATTAAAAAAATAGAATTAAATGATTAAAGTGAACTTTAATTTTGAAGGCAAAATTACATGTAAAGGTAAAATTGTAATTGCATAAAAAATGAAAAAAATTACATCTTCCAACTTTCTAAAAGTTCTAATAATTGCAAATCATATGACAAATAACTATTTCACCATATAAAACTTTTCAGAAGAATTTGTTAAAATTACTAAGTTAAATCATCCAAGTTTTAACTAAAACGGATAAAATAAAAAAAAAAGTATAAATTTTCCTTTAAGGCTAAATTGGCCATTTTGAAAATTTAAAATTGAGAAATGTATTTGTAACTGATTAAAATAACTCAACATAATCAAAATATATGAAAATTCATAATTGAAAAAGTGAGAAACATCATATTTATAATTTCCTAAAATTACAAATGTGCTCTTCTCAATTTTTAAACTCTTAATTTGAATGTTTGAAGAATTAAAACTTGAAAGATTTGAATTCAAATAATCCCTAATCCACAAAACAACAAAGACTTGATAAAATTGATATAATTATTGTGTTTAAAGGCTTATTTGTAATTTTCTAAAATTACAAATAGACTTATATTTGCTCTCAAAAGGTTAATCTCAAAAACTAAGCTTGTCAAATTTAACTTAAAGTCATTAATAAAAAGTTTAACAACAACTGAATAATAAAATCCAAGTGCTTAAAAATAAAATTGAGCATATCTGTTACAATCAAAATAAAATAAAATCGACCATTCTTTAAATCGCATCTGGTCGTCTCTGTTCGAAGCCGACAGATCGCATCTCGTCGCCTCTGTTCGAAGCTGACAGATCACATCGCGTCTTCCTCCTCGTCTTCCTCACAACTCGTCAAAGAAGATGAGAAGGGGTCGAGTGCTCGTTTCCTCCTTCCTTTTCCTTCTCGACTCAGCTCGACTGCACCGAGTTTTAGTCTCTTTGGTTCCTGACCGTCTTCGCTCGCCATTCCTGCCCTCTGATCGACTTGGCAAGACTTCTAAACTGCACTAAAGCTTCCTTCTTCTTCAGTTGAACCTGGCAAAGCCACATTTGCCCACGTGGTGGGTAATCCTCAGGTGAAAACGTCGGTTGTCTTCTTCTCAAGTTATAAGGAATATCGTGATGGTATAGGTGAGTGCTCATTTATTAAGAATGCAAGAAGAAAAAGTGAAAAAACAACACTTTTTCTTGGAGTTAGAAATTTCAACCCTGACTGATAAATTCAAGTTTGCTTTTTTTGAAAAATTTCAGTGGAGACACCCACCTATGGAGGTTATCAGGAAAAGTTTTGATGACCACAAATTATCAGGAAAGAGGAAAGT
>NW_018250086.1:40032-49584 GCF_001263595.1 Phalaenopsis equestris | reverse complement strand
CATTGCTGGTAAATCAATGAAGCTACTCAAGTGGTCTCCTGATTTTGACCCTAATCATGAACCTCCTACTGCATCGGTATGATTTAGTCTACCAGGTCTCAAGCTGCACTATTTTCATCATCAGGTACTTTACTCTATTGGGGTCATACTTGGGGACCCTACGAAGCTAGATCTACCGACTTTCAACCTAACCAGACCTTTTGTGGCCATAATACTTGTGGAAAGAGATATTACTTTACCTGATATTACTGAAGTCTGGTTGGGCACAACTCATAATGGATATTAGCAACAAATCGTCATGGAGCATAGACCGCCTTACTATTCTCATTGTAAGATGTTTGGTCATACACTTGATAAATGTCATAAGTTTCATCATAATTTGAAATTTAAAGATCAAGTGAATAAGGATGAATCTAATCCCACTACTTTGGACATATCTGTTCCATCTAGAGAGAAAACTACCACATGACATGTTTTGGATATCGCTAAAGATCAACCACCTACCATCCCTACTGAGAAGGTGCAAACTGATCCTTTATCCACCATCGCTGTTCCTGATGAAGAACATTATACTACAGGTACAGATCCAAACGTGCTTATACTAACTGCTATTGAAGAAGACCCACTTACATGCCAAGACACACGAGAGTATTTCTTTGATTCAATCAAAGATCAGCTATGATAACAAACGGTTATTTCTAATGTTCAACATCCTACACATGCTCGACACACTTTTGACCAATCCACTGATCAGGCGAGCCAATTTTCGGATGAAGTACGATAGGTCTATTCCAGGAGAAAGAAGAAGACTGGAGGCCGACTCGAGCTTGGAAACTTATTGGATGATACTTTGGTCACTACTGGCAATGACACTTATCTTACCAATTTATTAGTTGGTTCCTTTCCTAGAACTAGAGGTAGAGGCAAAGGAAAATTGGGTCCTGATACTACGTTTTTTGGCATTTTTTGTTTTTTTTCTTTAAGTCTCATATAATTTTCTGTATTTTCTCTTTTTTTGGAATCTTTTGTATGTGATGGTTATTGTGGGGGAAGGTTCATTATTTTCCTTTTAATTAATAATATATATATATATATATATTGAAAAGGCAAAATTCATTGATAAAAAAAAACGATGCAAAGGTTTTAGTGAGTGGGTACAAAGAGCCCGCTCACAGGGATTATAAACGTATTCCCCAAAAATAAAACAAAAAGAAACAACTCTTAATAATGGTGGGTGTAGTCGGTGGATATACCGCTTCCCCTTCCTCTGGATCTAGGGAGGAGTCCAACATACTGAAATGCGGGCTTCTGCCTGAAACAATGATACAGTCATCCTGAGAGTTATTGAGATTCCTTTCTTCTTCTTCCTAGATTTGTAAACCTGTCAATCATCTGTCAGATGTAGTTCAATGTGAGCAATAGATGGATCTTCGATGGAGGTAAACTGCTGATCTGACTCAGCCTGTAGCACACCTTGATCCCGACACTCTTCCATAACTTTAGTACCCTCTTCTCTCGCAATAGGTGGTTCGAAGACACTTCGGCCAGCATCTGCTATAACAAAATTTGTAGAATTTGTGATCTGAGGAAGAGCTTCCTCAACAACAGCAGGCAAAAGCTGCTAGTTTGGGTGGTGAGGAGTAGCCTTATAAGTCAAATTCTCATTTAATATTTCTGGAAGATTAACAATGTCTGCTATATTTTCCTCCACATAGATGATGTTGTTCTGACCTGCCGAAATCAAATGTGGGTGAGCCTGAAGCATTTGACAGAGGTGTGCCCAAACAGTTTACAGTGATTGCAAGTAGTAGGGTCGTTGTTATGCTATAATTGGCTGCCAATACCCATTGTGGGCAGTACCAAGCCATATTTCGCCCACATCAGGGAGAGTGATATCTCTTTCAATAAAAAGTTCTTATAACTGAAGGCCTGGTTAGATTGAAGGTGGGTGTATTGATACACTAAAATAATATACAGTTTTAAGTACCTATTTTATATTTATTTTTGCTAATATTGCACTTTAAAGAATGATATTTTTATATTTTTGTTGCAGGTATATCATTTTTAGGCATTTTGAGCAAAAATGACAAAAAAGACAAAATTTAGAGCAAAAAGAGCCAATTTTGGATTTTGGCGCATCATGCGCCAGATGCGCCACAATCTAGAGAGCTGGCGCATGATGCGACATGGACGATTTTTTGAAATTAAGGCGGTTCGAGACGAATTTTTGCGTGAATTTCAATAGCAAACTTGTTCTTGAAGTAATTCAAAGCATCTAAACACTTTGGAAGGTTCTTTAATGAAGGGATATGTCTTTTGGATCAAATGACACATCTTTTGAATTCAAAAGAGTTGACTTTTGAACGGAATTTTGGAGGGAATTTTGAATTCTTTTCCAAAGGAGACAACCCAAAATAAAAGAAGAAGACTTCTCATTTGTATGTGTGATGTCAGAGAGAGAGAGAGAAAGTGGCATGAGTTAGAGAGAGAGAAGAGGAGATTTTCTTCTATGATTGTAAGAAGAGAAAGAATGTGAGAGATTTCTTCATTATATTTTTAAGAGAGTATTGTGAGAGATTGTAAAGAGATAAAGGCTTGGAGAGAACTTATAGGGATTTGCTTGGGAAGGATTGTGAGATAAGTTGTATTTTTATTTCTTTTGTTTTGTAAACTTATTTTTATATATGAAATCCGTGTTTTGTCGTCTCTTTCTCATGAATTCTGAGTAATCTTTTTTATTCTTATCTCTACTTTGAAGATATGGTTTTGTGAAGAATAGATTGTGAAGAATAGATTTTGTTTTAATTGATTTTGCTTTATACGGTTTTAAATGTCAAAAATTTGTGATGATTTGAACTCAGATCTTCATTTACTTTTCGATCTAGCCAATTAAAATGTTAAAACTTGTTGTGAAATATATGTTCTTAAATGAGATATGATTTCTACAACATAGAGAGAATCACATTTAATTTTATGGGAGAGTATGTCATTCATGTGATTTGGTGCAAATAAATAGGGAAATATACTTTTGTTGGATGCCGAATTGAAGATTTTAAGGTGACAGATTAAAACCCCTAATTTGGTTCAGTTGATTGGAAATTAATGCAAAATTGTTAGCCCCTAGGAGAGGGAGTAGTGGGAGTTTTGAAGTGGGAATTAGGGATCAAACTCTGGATTAGTTCATGTTCTTTATAGCACTCGGAAGAGGGTAAAGAATAAGATTGCTTCTATTTAACACAAAACAGTTTTTAGATATATTTTCAAATGATTTCAATTTCTTCACAATCCATATATTCATTTTAAAGGGGAATGATGATTTCTTAAATTTGAACTTTCCGTCACAACAAAAACTTCATTTAATTTTGGCAAATTTTACATTTGAAAGTTTAACATTTAGTTTAGTTTAATTTCTGTAGTCTTACATCTGTATTTTAATTAGCATTCACCTGAGTAGTTAATTTTCAAAGTTCGCATTTTTCTTTTGTTTTTGTATTTGTTATAAAATAATCTTCATAATTTACTTTAGGGATTTTCTAACTTCCCTTTGCGATCGATATCTAGGGCTCCATTTGAGCCGTTTATTACTTGAGCGATACGTATAATTGTGTTGATATTAAAAGAGATTTAACAATTTTAAAAAGAGTTTTAAAAGATAAATTATTTTCATAAAAAGTATTTTTATTAAGATTATATTGCATATATATTATATATTTGCTTGCATCAAGTTTTTGGTGTCGTTAAGTGGTGTCATCTTCATAAATATTTGCATATACAAATCTTCGCATTATGTTTCCAATTTCATAGGTCTCTCTACTGCAACTCTAACAGAGTAGAGGACTTCGTGGTTGAAATAGTGCAACTTTAGGCCAGGTAGTTTAAACCAGATTGGAAGTATAGGTGGTTCTTAACTAGGGTCAAATTTAGGAGACCAATTAAGCAGTTTCATATAGTTTTCCTCTATTATGATAAATTTTTTGGAATATATTTTGGCATAGTCTTCCTCTTTAGATAATTGTATCATCACATGTTTCCCATCAAAGAGACCAACCTTCCAAAATCTTAATTGTTTGAGATCTTCAAAAGTCTTTCGAACGATTTCCATTTTGGGATATCTCGATTGGAACTTCCCAATGAGGGTGAATTTGAACTTGTTAACCAGGTTAGAAACTTCAACATCAGAGAAGAATATAGTCAGTTTGCTACTCTTCTCACTCGTCTTCTTAATAAGGTTGCAGTCTTTCTGGCCTTCTAATGATTCATGGTGAACCTGAGGGAAAACCTGATTTGATCCCTTAGAGTCAACCATATCAGCAAAAGCAGCCTTCCCAAGGTTTAAAACAGTAGTAGTCGTTAAGTGGTGTCATCTTCATAAATATTTGCATATACAAATCTCCGCATCAAGTTTTGGCGCCGTTGTGAGGGAGGTAACGAAAAATATTAGTATTTTATTTTATTTTATTTCAAATATAAAAAAAAGAATGCTTCTAGTTTAATCTGAACATATCTTATTTTAGTGTGTTTGCTTATTTTTAATTACTTGTTTTATTCAGTTTATGCATAGTGTAAGATCTGAAATTTTAGTACCTTACAATTCTAAGTTAGAAAGAATTGGTGACGGGATTTCGATTCCGGCGACCGACAGCTTCTTACGGGCGACCCCCAAACGTAACTCCCCCCATTTTTAAACGCCGACAAGACCTTTAAAAAATTATGCAAATCCTATCAAAATGAACATCATCAGAGACCTTTAAAAAATTATGCAAATCCTATTTGCTAATCTGACAGTAGATGAACTTCACTTAACTATTCAAAATACTGATGTTGCTGCTAATTCATTTGAACTTAAACTTGCTATTATCCAAATAGTACAAACAATCAGTTTGGAGGAACACCTACTGAAGATCCTAATTTGCACCTTGGTAGTTTTTTAAAATTATGTGCTACATTTAAATATGCATTTAAATATGATGGAGTGTCAGGAGTGTCAAATGATGCCGTCTGACTTAGACTTTTTCCTTTTTCATTAAGGGATAAAGCTAAGATGTGGTTAAACTCATTAACACTTGGATCCATCAGAACATGGGAGATTTATCACAAAAATTCTTATTTAAATATTTCCTACCTTCAAAAACTCTACCTTCAAAAACTGGTTCAAAAACTGGTAAGCTTAGAAATGATATCACATCTTTTTGTCAGTTTGAAGGGAAATCAATTTATGAAGCTTAGGAAAGATTTAAAGATCTCCTTAGAAAGTGTTCATACCATGCATTGCCAGATTGATTAATAATTCAAACTTTTTATAATAGGTTGGTTGGATCTCTTAGACCGATAATTGACTTTGTTGCTGGTTGATCATTATTGTAAAAATCATTCGATGAAGCATATTCATTAATTGAAGATATGACTACTAATAATTTTCAATTGTCATCTTAAAGGGTAAATCGAAAAAGAGTAGCTAGTATACTTGATTCTGATGCTATATCTATTTTAGCTGCCCAATTAGCTGATATATCAAAGAAGATAAGACCAATATAGAATGAATTATTCTCAGTAAACACCTGTGCTTGAGGAAAACTCATTGGGACAAATGATAGAATCTCAATCTTCTTATGAAACTATAAATGCAATAAACAATTGTTCTAATAACCCTTATGTCAATTATTATAATCCTGATTGGAAGAATCATCCAAATTTTAGTTGGAGTAACAATAACTCTAATGCTGCAAATCCGTAATGGTAAAACAACACCGCAAACCCATTGGAAAACTCCAACAATCTAGGGAACCAAGCTTTTAAACCTTATTACCCTCAGATTTTAATAATTTGTAGAGTAAGGAGAAAAAGTTATCAATGGAATTGATATTGCAGATGAGTAGTCAATTACAAAGTCAAGGAGCTGCTATCAGAAACATGAAAAATCAATTGGGATATATTGCTACTGCACTTAGCAATAGACCCGTTGGAACATTGTCTAGTAATGTCGAATTAAATCCTAAAGATTAGAACAAAGAGCAAATTAAAGCTATTCATTTGAGAAGTGAAAAAGAAATAGAAAACAGAGTTCAACAAGAAGTTGAAGTAGAAAAAGATGAGGTGGAAAATGAAAAATCTGGTGAAGATTTTCATTTTGAAGCAGAAAATCCTATTAAACCAATGAAAATCATTGTAGAAAGACCACCACCTCTATTTTCTCAAAGATTAAAACAGAAAAATAACGATAATCAATTTTCTAAATTTTTGGAATCTTTGAGGAAATTAACGTTAAGCATTCTATTTGTTGAGGCTTTGAAATAAATATCAAGCTATGTGAAGTTCATGAAGGATATACTCAATAAGAAAAGGAAGTTTTTAGATATTGAGATTGTTGCACTCAACGAAGAGTGTTGCGCTATAATTCAGAAAAAGCTTCATGAAAAATTTAAAGATCCTGTAAGTTTTATAATTCTTTATGTTATTGGCGAACAATTTTATGGAGAAGTTATGTGATTTAGGAGTCAATATTAATCTTATGTCATTATCAATTTTCAGAACGTTGAACTTAGGAGATATTTCACCTACAACTGTAACTCTACAATTAACTGATCGTTCGATTATCTATCCTAAAGGAGTTATAGAAGATGTTTTGGTAAAAGTCGATAAGTTAGCTTTTCTGTGCTTTATTGTATTAGATATAGAGGAAGATAAAAAAATTCCTATCATTTTAGGAAGACCATTCCTAGCCACTAGAAAATCTTTGATAGATGTGCAAAAAGGAGAATTAAATATGAGAGTTAGTGATCAAGATGTTACATTTAATATTGCAAAATCAATGAGATACCCTGCAAAAGAGCCTGCAAAAGAGCAAGAGATTAAGAGCAAGAGATTAAATGCTTCAGAATGTATATTAATGAATATTTAAGCCATGAATATTTCAAGAAAACTTTTGAAAGTGAATTTAAAAAAAGAATATATGGAATATCAAGATAAGGATAGAATTCAACATGAATCTATGAAAGTGAGTAAAGAGAATATTAATTATGTTCAAGAAAGATTTGAAATGTTAGATCTTAGAGAAAGTAACAAGAATTTAAGTCATGAATATTTCAAGAAAACTTTTGAAAGAGAATTTAAAAAAAGAATATATGGAATATCAAGATAAGGATAGAATTTAAGATGAATCTATGGAAGCTAGTAAAGAGGTTATTGATTATGTTTAGGAAAGATTTGAAATGTTAGATCCCACAGAAAGTAACAAGAATTTGATTTCATCTATTGAAAAACCCGTTGAACTAGAACTGAAAACACTTCCTACACATTTGAAGTATGCATTTTTAGGAGATTTATCTACATTATCCGTTATAGTATCCTCATAATAACTAATATGCAAGAACAACAATTGTTGAAAATTTTGAAAAGATATAAGAAAGCCCTTGGATTGACATTAGAGGACAATTGCCGATATTGAAGGAATCAGTCCTTCAATTTGTATGCGTAAAATCTTATTAGAAGATTAACATGAATACTGCAAGCCCAGGGATGATCCTCAAAGGAGATTAAATCCTATGATGAAAGAAGTAGTAAATAAAGAAATTTTAAAATGGATAAATGCTGGAATAATATATCATATTTCAGACAGTGTTTGGGTTAGTCAAATTCACTGTGTTCTAAAGAAAGGAGGTGTGACTGTAGTGACAAATGAGCATAATGAGTTGATATCAACAAGACAAGTCACTAGTTGACGAATCTACATAGATTATAAAAAATTAAATTCTGCGACCAGGAAGCTTCATTTTATGTTATCTTTTTTGGACCAGATGTAGGATAGATTAGCTGGGCATAAATATTTTTATTTTCTAGATGAATATACCGGCTATCATAAAATACCTATTGCTCCTGATGATTAAGAGAAAACAACATTAACTAGTCCTTATTGAACTTTTGCTTTTCGGCGAATGCCTTTTGGATTATCTAATGCATCTGCAACATTTCAAAGATATATGATGTCAATTTTTAGTGATTTGATTGAAAAAGTGATTGAAGTCTTTATGGGCGACTTTTTTGTATTTGAAACTTCATTCGAAATATGTCTAAATCATTTAGAAAAAGTTCTGGAACGTTGTGAAAAGACTAATCTCGTATTGAACTGGGAAAAATGTCAATTTATAGTTACAGGAGAAATTGTGCTTGGACATAAAATTTCAGAAAATGACATGAAAGTAGAACCTGGAAAAATACAGGTTTTATCAAACGTACCTCTACCTACCACAGTAAGAGGAGTTAAGAGCTTTTTAGGACATGCTGGATTTTATAGAAGATATATTAAATATTTTTCAAAAATTACTAAACTTTTATGCCAACTTTTGGAGAAAGATACAAAATTTGACTTTAATCAAGATTGTCTTAAAGACTTTAAAACTTTAAAGGAAAAATTGATCACTGCTCCTATAATTGTTTAACCTAATTGGGAGAAACTTTTTGAATTAATGTGTTATGCTAGTGATTACGCAATTAGAGCTCTTTAGAGATATGATAAGATTTATAAAGCTATATATACTATGCTAGTAAGACTCTTAATAATGTGCAAATTAATTACACCACCACTTAAAGAGAGTTATTAGTTATTGTGTATGGTTTTGATAAGTTTAAATCATATCTGATTGGAACTAAATGTGTTGCTCATACTGACCATTCAGCTATTAAATATTTGATGCAAAATAAAGATGCTAAACCAAGATTAATTAGACTAATACTTTTTTATGCAAGAGTGTGATTTCGTAGTAGTTAATAGGAAATGAATTGATAATCAAATTGTTGATCATCTATCGAGGCTAAAACAAAAAAAATACTAGATTTGGAAAAAGAGATTAATAAAATTTTTCCTGATGAACGACTTTATACTGTAAAAAGATGAGAAATACTTTGGTATGTTGATATTGTAAATTATATTGTTAGTGGTATTTTACCATATGGATTAACAAAACAACAGGAAAAAAAATTAATTCATGATACAAAATCATATTTTTGCGATGATCCTTATCTATATAAGCAATGTAAAGATTTAATGATGAGACGATGTGTGCCTTATAAAGAAATTCAAGAGATTATTCAAAAATATCATAATTCTGAATTTTAATGACATTTTGAAAATGAAAGAGCGGCTAATAAAAATTTATAATCTGAATTTTTTTGGCCTACTCTATTTAGAGATGTTAATATTTATATTAAAACATGTGATCAGTGTCAAAGAGTAGGTAATATTTCAAGAAGAAATAAAATGTCTCTAAATTTTAATTCTGAAATTAAAATCTTTTATGCATGGAGATTGGATTTTATGAGACCATTTATACCTTCATTCGGAAATATACGCATATTGATTGTAGTGGATTACGTTTTAAAATAAATTGAAGCAATCACTTTACCTCGATGTGATGCTCGGAGTGTTTCAAAATTTTTAAGAAAAAATGTTTCTACAAGATATGGAATGTTGAGAGTAATCGTATCGATGAAATATTTCATTTTAGAAATACGATAGTTGCAAGATTGGTGGAAAAATATAATATAATGCATAAAATT
>NW_018250086.1:0-39058 GCF_001263595.1 Phalaenopsis equestris | reverse complement strand
ATCCGAAAATGTTTAAAACGTGTCAAATGATGGTTTTTGGCAGTTTCTTCTTCAAATAACTCCTAAAAACCGACTGCAAACCATATTTTAGAGCGGAAAACGAGGGAAGAGTCATCATTTTTCAATTCCTATGGCTTCCCACTCTAGAAACTCTGCTAGATTTGGAATTTTCAACTTATCCACAAAGCGTCGAATACTCGAGTTCTAGTGCTTTGCTAGTTCGTTAGTTTCGATGCACAAAAATTACATGATGCAAAGAAATTACATGATCGAGTTCTAGTGAGTTCGTTAGTTTCGATGCACAAAAACTTCGCTAGATTTGGGAAAACGAGAGAAAGTTCGTTAGTTTCGATGCACAGAAATTACATGATCGAGTTCTAGTGAAGAAGAGACTTATCAAAGAAATGGGATTTGTAAATCGAGGATTCAACACGTCGAATACTCGAGTAGAAGAGACTATTGCGCAGAGGCGTTAGGAAGTGTTTTGCTATACTACTGCCCCTGTTGTTGTTTCTATAGTAAAAGAATTTTATGCAAATCTTCATGGGATCAACCAATGAATGATTTACGTGCGAGACAAGTTTGTGCAGTTCACTCCTTCAAGAATAAAAGAGATGTTTATGATTGAAAATTATATTCTTTTTAATAATTTTTGCTTTTTTTTATTAATTTCCCAATTGTGTTATATTATTATAATTTGTTTCTATTTTATTTGAAATATAAATTATACTTTTCTGATGTATGAACGTACACTTTATTATTTTTTTTCATTCATTAATTTTTTGTAATTATAATTAATTTTTAAAATTTTTATTGTAAGATTTCATCTCTCACTCTTTTTTTATTTTATATATACATAAAGAGTTTATGACTGATGTACCTTTTAATATTTTATTTTCTCATGTAGATACATACAACAACAAACTTTTATCCCAATAATCCTTTTTCTCCATTGCGTCCTATTGAGTGTCATGTTGTCATTTAATTCTAAACTATTAAGATCATTTTTTATATAATATGTCTAGGACTTTCTTGGTCTACCTCTGCCTTTCTTAACACAAGTCGAATCTAAAACTTGTACTCTTCTAATTGGATCATCAGATGTTCAATATTTAATTTGATCGAACCATCTGAGAAGATTCTTTCTAATTTTGTCTGCCATTGGAGCTACACCAACCCTATCACGGATGTATTCATTTCGCATTTTGTCTCTAAGCTCAAAGACATTCATCCACCCAAGCATTCTCATCTCAACAACACTTTACTTAGTTTTATGGTTCTCTTTTAAAGGCCAACATTCAACACCATAGAGTATTGCAGGTCTCACCACTATCTTATAAAATTTTCCTTTCAGTTTAAACGATACTTTTCTATCACAGAATAGGCCCGAAGCATCCTTCTATATCAACCAACCAACTTGAATTCTACTAATAACATCCCCATCTATATCGCCATTACGTTGAACAACAGACTTTGCACTCCTCCAGTTCAGCCAACCAACTTTAATTATTCTAATAGCATCCCCATCTGTATCACCATCACTTTGAGCAATAGACCTACTAGCTACTACTATTAAAATTACATTCCATGTATTCAGTTTTATTTCTACTCAAACGAAGGTCTTTAAACTCCAATGTAGATCTTCGTGATTTAAGTTTTTCCTAAGCTTTCTCTATATTTTTATCCACGAGAAGGATATCAACAACGAAAAGCATACAGCGAGGTATCCTCTTGTAAAAGTCCAGTATGAACATCCATAACTAAAACAAAGATATGAGCTTAAAGCCAATCCCTAATTTAGTCCAACTTAAATAAGAAGATATTTGGTCAATCCTCCTGGTCAATCTTGGTCAATCCTCCTTTTGTTCGAACACAAGTAGCAGCTCTAGTATACATATCTTTAATGACTTGAATATAAGTCATATCAACGTCTTTCTTCTCTATAACTCTCCAAAGGCTATCTCTTGCAACCTTATCATAAGCTTTTCAAAAATTAATTGAAAAGCTTACAATAAGGTTTTTAAGTTATTTAGTTTATATTGATTCAAAAATTAATTCATGTACAAAATTAATTCAAAAATTAATTGAATAAAGTAAATTAATTCAAAAATTAATTTATTTTAGTCTTATATAGATACAAGTTCAAAATTAAATTAATTTAAATTTACAAAATATGTTTTTAAATTAAAATGTTATTCAAAGAGAAGTTTTACCGATAGTTCAATCAATATTGATAGATTTTTACTATGATTTAATGTTAACTATAACAAAAATTTTAGTAATTAAATTTAAGTGGGAATGACTAACTTGAACTCAATATTTGCTCACCATGTATGATACAAATTTTTATATAATTTAAAAAATAAATAAAACAATTTTTAGATACGATAAATGGAGGCAACTCGATTGGAAGTCGGCTTCAAATCGGTAAATTTTAGACTTGAAAGTGATTCTGATCGAAGCTAACATATTTAATCTCATGTTAGGACATGCTTGTTTTAAACTTAATATGATATTTGGCAGCATGATGCAAGTTATGTTTGAATATGACTAAAAGTAAATCTCGAAATTAAAGCTATGCAAATCAAATTATGTCTTCTATTTTTCCGATAGCTTTTTTTTTCTGTTCTTTTTAGTCATTTTGATTTCTCTATTAGTTTTAATATTTGTCAAACCATATCACAGTCCATTTTTTAAGCAACAAGGCTATTGCTTTGACAATTCGTCAGTCTCCTTACTCTTTACCAGCTTCATGCTAACTGTCCTCCATTGCACTACCTCATTCATTGCTTCCAGCACCTCTGACTCTCACATTGCCCATGTCACCACTATTTTCTTGTTGTTTCCCTCCTTTACCTCTTATGTTTGTTTTCCAAAGTTGTTGAGATCCGTGTTGTACTATGCACGTGATCAGCACTCCCTTCTCTTCATCTTTGCTCGCATCATCAACCATGTACTCCTTTCTTTCGGCCTCTTGTCGCCCCTGTTTAGCACTTCAATATCAACAAACACCTATTTCTCTTCTTTAATACAAAATCTATACTTTGAGACCGTAATTAATCTGCTTCTTTCCTACCAACTCACCTCTCTGAGTTCTTCCCCTTGGCTGAGAACAATCATAGTGATGCCAACCTCATCCTCTCCAAAAGCTTTGAAGTTGTTGAACCGCTTCTGCCCTAGAACGGCATTATCGGAGTAGAAGATGCTTGTGAATCATAAGGTGGCAACAATCTGTCCTGGGATCACATGCTCAGATGCAGAGCCAATATAATCACCTAGGCACTGCTTTTCTTTCAATTTTTTTCTTATCACGCAAGCACAATACACGAGGGTGACATACGGCGAAGTTGATGTCATACAACAACATCTACAACAAGACTTTTTCCCACTAAGTGGGCTCGGCTACATGATTCGTTTTTTTTCTCCAGTGCATCCTATTGAGTGTCATATTTTAATTTAAATCTAATAGATTAAGATCATTTTTTACACAAGACGCCCATGTCTTTTACATAAGATCATTTTTTACACAAGACGCCCATGTCTTTTTTAAGTCTATCTCTGCTTTTCTTAGCATAAGTCAAAACTAAAACATCTACTCTCATAACCGGATCATCAGATAGTTCACGTTTAATGTGACCTAACCATCTAAGAAGACTATCTCTAAACTGTCCTCCACTGAAGCTGCACCAATGCTATCACAAAATACTTAAGAAGTTGATGTCATGGAAGGGGATTATTGCGGTGGTGTTACCATAATAGAAGGAAATTTACTGGAGCAATAGCGCTGTTAGCAAAGATACGTGGCAGAGTAACTAATGTAGTTCTGCTGTCTTTTGAATTTTTACTATTTTTTTTAGCTTGGTGCATACAGTTGATGGTGAAAAATAAGAAGCCTTTATTTTCTGGTCCTCATCTCTTTTCTATATATGTCTATATTATATGAAAATTACATTTAAAATCAAACAAATTCAAACTATGATGTGTTCCTAAAATCCTGTTATTTAACTAAATGAAAAGAAGATTGAACAAAAGGATCTAATTTGATAATATATTTTAATATAAAAAGATGAATAGAAATATAATTTATGTGCTAGCTATATTTGAGTTCAATATGAAAATGTCCCTGAAATAGCTGATACAGTGAATTTATTTATTTTTCTTAATGTGGGATACAGTGAATTTACTTGAGATTTATTTACGATTTTTAGAAATAGATGAACAAAATAGCTAGTCTTTATCTATGATTTAGTGTAAGCATATAATGTGGAAATTCATGATGACAATCAATTAAGAGCTGATAATTCTTTCTTAAAGCTCTTTGTAGAACTTTTGAGTTTTTCCTTTTGTTAGATTGTCTTTATCCCGCTAGGATGAAGGGAAGCAATTAGCTTAGAATTTTCCCTCAGTCCCTTTATTTTTTTTTTTTACTCTCATTCGTACACTTTCTTTCCTCTCCTAGATCCTTGTAGGTGCCAGCTAACAGCAAATTTGATAAAGAAGGATTTACATTGAAAGTTAATGTATTTTTATATCTAACATCTAAATCTTTATAAGTAATTATAGACATCCTATTATTTAAATCATATAAAAGAAACCTCTTAACATTAGCTCATCAAAGGTAAAATGCATCGTTTCATCATATATTTTGATAGTATTTAGACATTAGTGTGTTATACAAGCAAATATAGTACATTAGAACTTTTTGGTATGTATATAGTTTTTTTTTTTTTTTTGAAAGATTGAATCAGTGGTTACCAATTTAAAAAAAAAAAAAAAGATGAATGGATGAGGATTTTAGTCATTTATTTTCAAAAAGAAATGCTTTTCTCAAATTATGCACGGAAGAGTTAAAATTCCAGGAGGATGATGTTGTGGAGTGTTGATTTTCAGAGTTTATCGGAATTATATTATTGATATGAAAAGGAGGTATAAATACCTTTACATGAATCATAGAATAGGAAAGACAAGAACAATGAAATAACATGAACGGAAAGATATAACACCTATATTTCTAATTAATCAATTTATAATAATTACTTGGAGATAGAGGAAACGGCATAAAATCACAAAGTCTAAAATAGGAAAGAAAGTAGCGAGAAGGAATAAAGAATACGACTGAGATTAACGGAGGAGCGGGAAATAGGAAGTGTCGGGCAGCAAATCTTTTTCTCCACCGTTAGACACTCTAAGGTTTTTTTTCAAGGCTTTGATGCCATGTTGATTTTCAGAGTTCAGCGGAATTGTATTATTAATATGAAAAGGGGTATAAATACTCCTACATGAATTCTAAAATAGGAAAGATAACAAAAAAGAAATAACATGAAAGGAAAGATATAACACATTTATTTCCAATTAATCAATTCATAATAATTACTTGGAGATAAAGGAAATGATATAAAATAGGAAAAGAAATAAATCCAATCCAACGAAATAAATCTAAATTAGGAAAGAAAATAAATTCAATTCAAGGAAATAAATCCAATCCTCATAAACTCTAATAGGAATAAATTAAACCCTATTATAACTTCTGACATGAAGGATAACCTATGAGCTTTGTTGGAGCTGAGTAATGGAAATAAAGGAACATTATTTGACAAGGAAACTCAACAATAAATATTCCATTAATTGTTTGGTTCAATAGGATGTTTCATGTTACAGAGTAGGGCATTCATTTAGGTGCAGTTTGGCATCACTTTTCATTTCTGTTTTTAATTTATTATTATTTATTTATTTAATTTGTTTGTGTTGACTTAAAACTAAACATGTTTGGTGTGGTATAACATGTTTAGTTGCTTTTAAAAACACTCAAGATAATATTTTGAGTGTAGTAAATGATAAAAGCATGCAAAAAATACAATGAAGAAACATATTTTTAAAATAAAAGATAAAACAAAAATAAAATATAAAAATCAAAAGTGATCCGAAACAAGCTATTAGAATTTGTGTTCGTACTTCAAACTTGGAAACAAGCTATTAGAATTTGTGTTCGTACTACAAACTTGTCTTCAAATATGTTAAGGATCGTTATCATACAAAATATAGTGTTAGATGTGGTGTCTTTGAGATTTCTAGCATCGTGCTTGTTTTTCTTTTTTTATCTTATAGCTGAATATCATTTTTGTTAGAAGTTTGAATAAAATACTTATATTTGTTTAACTGGCATATAATTAGTATGTTTATGGAGTTGCATATATTAATATTCGTTGATAGACAATTCTTGGCTCATAGTAAATGACAATTAAGAATAGGGAAGAATGCAAAAAATGCCAAATCAGTATTTGTTGAAACATAAAATCATCACCTTTGACGTACTACCCCCCACCTCTTTCTTATATTAAGAAACATATCAGACATTTTCATAATGCAAAAAAAAAGATTTTGATCATTTAATTGCACTGATATTTTTTTCAATTTCTCCATAAAATAGTTTTGTTTGTTGACGTTATTGGTGTGATATATGCAGGTTCATGCCGTTTCTAATCCTTTCTGGACAGTTATGCCCTCCTGGTATTGAAGGGACATTGTTTGCTCTTTTTATGTCCATAAACAATCTTGGCTCCTCAGTGGGCTCGTTCTATGGAGCTGCTCTTGCTTCCCTTTTGGATGTTTCTTATAGTTCTTTTCATAATCTTCTCTATGGTCTGCTCATTCAACTATTCTCCACCTTCATTCCTATTGGATTGTTGTTTTTGATTCCAAAGGAAGCCACAGGTTTAGCATCATAGAAATTGTAGTTAAAGTGCCACCGCCTCTTTCTGCCCGTCACTCCATGTTTTTTAGATAGAGAAAAATGATTAGTATTTGAATACTTAAATGTGACCCTTTTTCTTTTCTTTTTTTTTATACACAAAAAGGGATTGATTATTTCATATTTCAACAGGATGAGAGCATGGTCACATCTCGAAATTAGAGTTTTCTTCACCAATGTCTGATACAGGAAAATACGACCAACTTTTGTAACAAAATATAACAAATTATAACACTTCTCTAAGTCGTGATTTTGCCTATAGACTGATAATACTTTTTTTTTCTTTTGGCTTAATATTTACCTTTATATGAACAAATTAAGCTGGTGGAGATGAATTGTTATGTAAAGAGTATGCGTTGGATCTATTAGTAAGACTAGGTAGTATGTTTAAATTCTAGCATTAAATAATAAGTATGTGATGGTTGTCTCTTATTGGAAGTACTACTTGAAGAGGGAGTGACAATAATAGTTACTTACATAACTAAAGAATAAATATTGCATTCATTGTTTGGTTCAATAGGATGTTTCATGTTACAGAATAGGGTATTCATTTAGGGACAGTTTGGCATCACTTTTCATTTTTGTTTTTAATTTATTATTATTTATTTATTTAATTTGTTTGTGTTGACTTAAAACTAAACATGTTTGGTGTGATATAACATGTTTAGTTGCTTTTTAAAACACTCAAAAAATATTTTGAGTGTAGTTAATTTGTTTTTAAAAATAAATGATAAAGCATGCAAAAAATACAATGAAGAAATGTATTTTTAAAATAAAAGCTAAAACAAAAATACAATATAAAAATCATAAGTGATCCCAAACAAGCTATTAGAATTTGTGTTCATACTACAAGCTTATCTTCAAATATGTTAAGGATCATTATCATACAAAATATGGTGTCTTTGAGATCGCCAACGCCGTGTTTGTTTTTCTTTTTAGATCTTATAGCTGAATATCATTTCTGTTAGAAGTTTGAATGGAAATACTTATATTTGTTTATATGTCATATAATTAATATGTTTATGGGGTTGCGTATATTAATATTCGTTGATAGACAATTCTTGGCTCATATTACATGACAATTAAGAATAAGTAAGAATGCAAAAAAATGCCAAATCAACATTTGTTGAAACATAAAATCATCACCTTTTACTGTTCTACCCCCCTCTCTTTCTTATATTGAGAAACATACCAGACATTTTCATAATACAAAAAAAGATTTTGATCATTTAATTGCACTGATATATTTTTGCAATTTCTCCATAAAATAGTTTTGTTTGTTGACGCTATTGGTGTGATATATACAGGTTCATGTCGTTTCTATTCCTTTCTGGACAACTATGCCCTCCTGGTATTGAAGGGACTCTGTTTGCTCTTTTTATGTACATAAACAATCTTGGCTCCTCAGTGGGCTTGTTCTATGGAGCTGCTCTTGCTTCCCTTTTGGATGTTTCTTATAGCTCTTTTCATAATCTTCTTTATGGCCTTCTCATTCAACCAATCTCCACTTTCATTCCTATTGGATTGTTGTTTTTGATTGCAAAGGAAGCCACAGGTTTAGCATCATAGAAATTGTAGGTAAAGTTCCACCGCCGCTTTCTGCCCAACACTCCATTTTCTTAGACAGAGAAAAATGATTAATATTTGAATACTTAAATCTGAACCATTTTTTTTTCTATACACAAAATATACACAAAAAGGGATTGATTAAGGGATTGATTATTTCATATTTCAACAGGATGAGAGCATGGTCACATGTCGGAATTAAAGTTTTCTTCACCAATGTTTGATACAGGAAAATAAGACCAACTTTTGTAACAAAATATAACAAGTTATAACACTTGTCTAAGTCGTGATTTTGCCTACAGACTGATAATACTTTTTTTTTTCTTTTGGCTTAATATTTACCTTTTTATGAACAAATTAAGCTGTTGGAGATGAATTTTTATGTAAAGGTACGTGTTGGATCTATTAGTAACACTAGGTAGTATGTATAAATTCTAGCATTAAATAATAAGTATGTGATGGTTGTCTCTTGTTGGAAGTACTACTTGAAGAGGGAGTGACAATATTAGTTACTTCCATAACTCAATAATAACTATTGCATTCATTGTTTGGTTCAATAGGATGTTTCATGTTACAGAGTAGGGCATTCATTTAGGTGCAGTTTGGCATCACTTTTCATTTCTGTTTTTTATTTATTATTTATTATTTATTTAATTTGTTTGTGTTGACTTAAAACTAAACATGTTTGGTGTGGTATAACATGTTAGTTGCTTTTAAAAACACAATGCTGACGACCTCAAAGACCACATCTAACACCATATTTTGTATGATAATGATCCTTACATATTTGAAGACAAGCTTGTAGTATGAACACAAATTCTAATAGCTTGTTTGGGATCACTTCTGATTTTTATATTTTTTTTTTTTAGCTTTTATTTTGAAAATACGTTTCGTCATTGTATAATTTTAAGTATGGGCATTCATTTAGGTGCAGTTTGGCATCACTTTTCATTTCTATTTTTTATTTATTTAATTTGTTTGTATTGACTTAAAACTAAACATGTTTGGTGTGGTATAAAATGTTAGTTGCTTTTAAAAACACTCAAAATATTATTTTGAGTGTAGTTAATTTGGTTTTAAAAATAAATTATAAAAGCATGCAAAAAATACAATGAAGAAACATATTTTTAAAATAAAAGCTAAAACACAAATAAAATATAAAAATCAGAAGTGATCCCAAACAAGCTATTAGAATTTGTGTTCATACTACAAGCTTGTCTTCAAATATGTAAGGATCATTATCATACAAAATATGGTGTTAGATGTGGTCTTTGAGGTCGTCAGCATTGTCTTTGTTTTTCTTTTTTTATCATATAGCTAAATATCATTTCTGTTAGAAGTTTGAATAAAAATACTTATATTTTTTTATGTGTCATATAATTAATATGTTTATGGAGTTGCATATATTAATATTCGTTGATAGACAATTCTTAGCTCATATTAAATAACAATTAAGAATAGGGAAGAATGAAAAAAATGCCAAATAAGTATTTGTTGAAACATAAACTCATCACCTTTGACTGTACTACCCCCTCCTATACTACCCCCCACCTCTTTCTTATATTAAGAAACATATCAGACATTTTCATAATGCAAAAAAAAAGATTTTGATCATTTAATTGCACTGTTTGATCATTTAATTTCACTGATATTTTTTTCAATTTCTCCATAAAATAGTTTTGTTTGTTGACACTATTGATGTGATATATACAGGTTTATGTCGTTTCTAATCCTTCCTGGACAGCTATGCTCTCCCGGTATTGAAGGGACTGTTTGCTCTTTTTATGTCCATAAACAATCTTGGCTCCTCAGTGGGCTCGTTCTATGGAGCTGCTCTTGCTTCCCTTTTGGATGTTTCTTATAGTTCTTTTCATAATCTTCTCTATGGTCTGCTCATTCAACTATTCTCCACCTTCATTCCTATTGGATTGTTTTTTTTTTTATTCCAAAGAAAGCCGCAGGTTTAGCATCATAGAAATTGTAGGTAAAGTGCCACCGCTGCTTTCTGCCCGTCACTCCATTTTTTTAGACAGAAAAATGATTAATTTTTTAATACTTAAATCTGACCCTTTTTTCTATACACAAAAAGGGATTGATTTTTTCATATTTCAACAGGATGATATCATGGTCACATGTTTGAATTAGAGTTTTCTTCACCAATGTATGATACAGGAAAATGCAACCAATTTTTGTAACAAAATATAAAAAATTATAGCACTTCTCTAAGTCATGATTTTGCCTACGGATTGATAATGCCTTTTTTTTTTCTTTTGGCTTAATATTTACCATTTTATGAACAAATTAAGCTGGTGGAGATGAATTTTTATGTAAATAGTATGTGTTGGATCTATTAGTAACACTAAGTAGTATGTATAAATTCTAGCATTAAATAATAAGTATGTGATGGTTGTCTCTTGTTGGAAGTACTACTTGAAGAGGGGGTGACAATAATAGTTTCTTCCATAACTTGAGCCTTGTATAGCGAAGACCTTAGACCGAATTCAAATAGTGATTGGAGTTAGCCAGCTGATGTAGCAAGACAGCTCGACCGCTCATTTAAAATTTTGACTTGGTAGTCAAATGCAGCAAACTCAATGACGAATTCTTCCAAAATTATACTAACCTCACCAACTCACCTTAGGGAAATAGAAGCATTATTGAAGATAACATAGAAGTGGAATCATTTGAGTGAGGATTAGTTGTGAAGGAGAGACCTCATGAGTTTATAATAACACAAAAAAAATTATTATTATGTTATGCAATGTTTCTCAAAACAATTTGTCTATAAATAAGAATGACAACTATAGATAAATTTAAGATTTTTCATGAATATTTAAGACACTTAGTACTTATATTTTTTGTTCTCTAGGCTCACTTTCCTTTTTGGCTATTTGCTTTGTGGTGTGAATTCACAAATAAATCAAGATCCAACATCCTAAAATGTACGATGAGTGTGGATAATATTACAAACAAGAAGAGAAGTTGCCCAAAGTGTTGAACCAAGTAATAATTAATAAAGAAGTTTCATTTCACATGGAGTCAATTAAAAAATTGTTAATATAATAGATAAACGAGCTTAGAGAGCAAATGATGATGGAGATAAGCGCAAATTTGGAACATTTTTTAATATTAGTACAACCGATGCAACCACTCTTTATTTCTCTAGAATTACCAATTTAGCAGGAGAAAGCATTTGTTGATGAGGCATGAAGAATTCTACCATCTACCATGGCAAGAAAAGATGAAGCATATTACCCTGATAACATTAATTCCTCTCCTGATTAATAGAGACATAAAATGAGAAAAAGTCAAGAGGAGAGATCCACTGAAGAATGCATTTTTTATGGAGATCACTAAGGTATAAAGCACTAGAGAGATTCAAGATTCCCTCTTAGAATTCTTACAAGGGTAGATCTAACCCCGCTTACCATATAATCTCATTGGAGTCAGCAGTTTGCCTTATAAGAATAAATTATACTTCAAAATATCACTTATTTTCTTTCACTCTATTGGTTTAACAACCTGCCAATAGAAGTGATTCTCTCTTTTGTTCAAGCACATGTTTGCCGCACAATTCACCAGTACATAGAAACTACATGAGAGTTTCCATAAGTATCATTGAGGTGCTTCATTATTTACTTCCAATGAGAGACGTTAAAAGTTAGAGATCTCGAGCTTGCATACATACATGTCATTCTCACTCAATGACTTCTTTGCTCTCGGGTTGCAAAGCCTGAAAATCATAGTTGTGTTGTTGAGATGGCCAATAATCACATAGTCGTAGATGAGTTTAATTCCTTGCTTGGTATCGCCAAGAGATTGGGACCAACAACAATCGAATTAATTTTTTTGCAAACTCGAGCCAGAAGAAGCAAGCCACCTTGCAGGGCATTTCATGAAACTGAATTTTGAGAAGCTCCGACCTCGCAATTCCTATGAGCAAGCTCATTTCTAGGAGCATTGAGTTTCCTTCATTGAAGGGAGAACTCAATATTAAGAGACGCGAGTTGATCACCAAGCAGAGAGGAGATTATCCCCTCCTCCATCATCCACCCGTCCTGACTTCATTAAGAGTCTCAATAGCCAAAGTAGTTAGTGTCATCCAAAATATGGAGTACTTCTAGAAGTTAGCAACAATGAAGGTTGGGGGTCATTTGCATGACCCAAAGAGATATTACATGTACCATTGAGATCATTTTCATGACACCTTTAATTTTAATCATAGTTATTTCTTCTTAGTGAGACTCTTTGAGAAGCTAATTCTATCTTACAATGATGAGATGGCTACTTGGATGAATTCTCTGTCTAGTTTTGGCCGATTCGAGTGGTTCTGGATATCGAAGCCCGAGACTATCCCTAGGGAGAGTCACTAATCTGGTTAAAAAAATTGATTTCTTAGTCAGTTTAATTTATGTTATTCTACATTGAGGTTATTATTAACTTTGACAGTGTGAGTCATATGCTTGCATGTAGGGAGAGCCCTTTTTCTTCTTAGGGCTTGGTTTGGGTTACCAAAACCCAACAATTCCTGATTTGACCGATTTCGATCGGGTCTAGGTTATGAAAACTTAATATCTATTTCTGGTTGATACTTCGACCATGTTAGGAGGATAGAGCCCGACATTCTTGATTTGGCCCTTTTAGATCAGGTCTGAAATAATAAAACCCAAAGTTATATCTCAATCATACACTTACAATTTTGCGAGATAAAAGATGAAGGTATATTCCTCTTGTTATTGATTTGATTCGGTTGGGGTTAGATATAAGAAGGAAATTTTTAAATTCCTTCTTTTCCCCGATTTAACCATATTGATTAGGTCTGAGATACAATGACCCTAGACAATCCCTAGCAGTGAGATGCTTGATTGCTTCCAATGGGTGATAACTGTTGGCATGTGAGGTATTGGTTTTGATTTTACCTTTTTAGGCCGAGTCAAGCTTAACAAAACCCAAATATTATTTCTCCAATGAGTCCTGAAGTTTGGAACGCGTTGGAGTACTCTCATTTTTAGTAGTAGGACATGTTTAAGTCTGTTATTCTGACCAATGATTGGTTTGATACCCATCTCGCTTTGTAGTATTTTTTTTCTAAGGATTATCCTTTTAATATAGCAAGTGTGGGCTCTTGATGTCGCTTAGCTATGTCATGACATCCCATTTTATATATGTTATATTGATCAATAGATGTGAACTAGATGTCTGTCAATTTTAGATTTCTTAGGCCGTAAGACTGTTTCAAGTCTGTCATTCTGACCAATGCTTGGTTTGACACCCATCCAATCACTTTAGGAGCATTTCCCTTCTCACGTAGCAAGTATTTGGTTGTTGTATCTTCATGAATATTCCATGTTTTGTCTTTTATTGAAGATATCACATCAGTTCATTCATCGACATGAGCGAGATGCCTATCAAATATTGATCCTTTAACGCACTCCTTTCTAATTTTTCTCAATCTAGTCTGTGAGTTATAACTTGACATTCTTTCCAGTTTTTTTGTAATCAAGTATGGGAATTATAACGTAGCATCTTTTCTAAATAGTTCATTTAATCGAATCTTGGATTTATAGCCCGACATTCTTTTTCAGCTTTTCATAACCGAGTATGGGAGTTAGAGTCAGACATCCTTTTCAATTTTTCATAACCGAGTCTGGGAGATATAGCCTAACATCTTTTCTGATCTATCTTTCTAGTCGAGAAAGGGTGTGATAGTCTAAAATCTTTCCTAACTAGTTCCTTTAATTAAGTCTGGGAGCTATAGCCCAACATTCTTTTTTGGTTTTTTTGTAACCGATTCTAGGAATTAGAGCCCGACATTCTTTCCGATTTTTATAATGAGTCTGAGGGTTATAATCCAAAAATTTTTTAAAGGAAAAAGGTCAATTTTACCCCCTAAATCTATCCTCACACACTTGCCCTTCATACTTGCCCTTCATAGAAAATGTAAAAAAAAAAAAAAAGACAGTCATTCTTCAATTTGTTTGATTGTCAATCTACCATAGTTTCCACAACCTAGTTTACCAACATAGTTCAAAGGAGAATGGTGGGTTCCATCCTTGTCGTCTCACATAAATATTGAGGTTATAATTTAATAATATTAGGGTTAATGAAGTCATTTATAATAAAAAAATATAAATGTAATAATGTTAAAAAGCACACAATTTTTTTGTTCAAACAGTAATTTACATTTAGCAACTATCATTTCATATTGTTGTTTACTCTAACGTTGCTTTTAAAGAAGCTTTTTGAAAGAAGATATCAACCAAATAAGGCCATAGTGGTGGAGCTTCCCTGCATCAGAGGTGTCGTCCATTGTGGTGGAGCTTCCTTGCATCCTTCACGCCTTCATCTATCCCCTTGTGGTGGAGCTTCCCTGCATCAGAGGTGTCGTTCATTGTTGTCGTTGGAGCTAGTGGAGCAGCTAGTCAAGCCCTGAAGCTTTAGATGTTGTTCATTCATTGCATAGGTGATGTCTCTTCCCTTTGTGATTTGCTTTCTAGGAAAGCCCTAAGTTCTATGTTAGAAGAGCTAGGCTAGATTGTTGTTAGAGAGAGATCGGGCTTGGTTTTGTTGATTTCCCTCGTATAGCCTCATTTTTTAGTGCTTCCTTTGAGGTTAGGGCATTAGATATGTCATGGTGCTATGATGTCGCTCCTTTGGATGTCATGGAATCAATCTCGTTTTTGGGTTCAAAATAAAGGGTTAATGCCATTTTCCAATATGTGATTGTTATTTTACCCATTGAAGTAGTCGCAAAACATTGTTTCCACATACTGCGGCACTCGATTTTGATCTATTTGCTACCTTTTATATATAACCCCTATGTGAGGCATGTAGGATAATGTTTGAGTCATGTCACAAATTATACTTTGCATTGTGTGTCAGCACTTCATTTCTTCTCTCCAGTGCTAAAAGGGGTTGACATCTAAGTACCATTCGTTGGTATTAGGATGCTACCTTTTATTTTTGAATATTTGATATCCTTTGTGTATTCATGACATCTAGTGTCATCTCTATAGTAGTAGAGGTGATTTATATATTTATGCATTCATAAGTATTTGGTTCTTTGCACGTGTATGTATTGCGTGTTGATCTGTATTTGTATGCATGCATTTTCTATTATTTTCATGCCATTTGGATCTTGAGTCCGAGCACTTTTAGTTCAATCTCCTAAAGCTCTTGATCATACATTTTGTACACATTCTTGGTTTTATCCTGTTTTAAGGAATTTTGACTTCGTGTCAGTGTCGATAGGGTTTAGCTCTTGAGGAACACCCTTTGTGGTATGTTTTATGCATTGATCATGTGTATCTCCATACACATGGAGTTTTATTTATCTAAGTAAGACCCTATTTTATGTTACACAATATTGTCTAGGTCTCATGAGTAAGCATATTAGTAGCACTCGGACAACCATTAGTATAACATGTGGTGATAATAAAGAAACAAGCATTACCCGTTGGCTCGTCCAGCCAAGTAATGTGAGTTATCCTAGTATTACCGGATCTTGTAGGATTGTTCCAAGCATAGATCAGGGCTAGCATTCACAACTTATTGAGATGAGTGTTAGCTCATTTAGAAGCTTGGAATAGTGCAAACTTGGTGATCCTGTGAAGATCTTATGGGAAAGCCAATTGCCCCTGCATTGCACCACTTGCACATAGATGTATGTGTTGGCAACACCTTGTAGTCTCTGTTTAGAACTAGGACTATGGTGTAGTTAGAGATTTTTGTACACAGCTATGATTCCTTGGCATGTGCTTGGTATCGTACACTTTATGTGTCTTTTTGTATGCTTTACTGAGTTTGAGGCTTTCACATTAACATGTCAGGTTGAAGTTTTATTACAAGGTGTTGTGTCCATTAGGGAGGAGCTTAAAAATCTAAATTTAACACATTTTCTTCATGTGCTGCTGAGCTCTCATCTCACAGGATACAACCTTTTATAAGTTGAATGAGATAACCCGTGCTACATTTTCTGTAGGTTGAGTCTTTTTTGGACTTTTTTATATATACTTTTAGAGTTCCCTCAGGAAAGTCAGCATTAAAAATAAGGTATGAGCATCAGTTTCAGGAGCTTGATGCAAGGACTCTGTGGTGAGGACCAAGAGCAGATGTTCTTCTTTCATATCTTAATTCTAGATTTTCTTTATTGTATAGACTTATGATCGAGTATGTATATGTGGAGTTCGACCAGTCCTTTTCTTTTCTTGAATTGTAGTCGGCCCAATTTTACCCAACATTTTATTCTTTTATATTGAGTGTTTACTTGCATGTGTTCATTTTCTTCTTATGCTTATAATTTTGTCCAGGTTTTGTCTCCACATATAGCCTCTTTTACGTTAAAAATTTTCTCTAAAGCATAATGTTAAAAAAATTATTTTAATAAAATTTAGGATTAAAATTGCAAGTTTTTAAAACCAACGTTTTATTTCTTGTCTTTACTTTCTTGCACGGCCTTTGAGCAGATTGTCAAATGATCATAAATATTTGAATGTATCTCCCATTGTATATTATTAGGCCTCCATAATTAGAATGTCTTCAATAATTACATACATGTTGCATGTCCTAAGGAATTACACTTGCTTTCTAACTTGACAAACCCAACAAATGCTTTTACGCTTGGGAGGTTGTCTAGCATAGTTTACAATGTTATAGGCTCCTCGATCTAGGTGGGGCATAAGTCCTTCGTGGGGTGATTTGGTTTTGTTGTCAGACCACACATTCTCTTTCTTTCCAAAGGCATCCTTATTGTACACTTGGCTCGGTATAAGCCTCACTTCCTCCTACTACTTGAGTAGGGTCATAGGGACTTAAAATCTTATTTCCTTTACCTTTAGGGCTACTGAGATTCTCTTAAATGATGCAACTTATGGGTTGTTGATAAGGAAATCTCTGGTCGAGTTGAGTTGTTTACCTCCATTATTGAGTAGACTTAGATTTAATAGCTTGGGATGACAAATCCATGGAATCCTGACATGTCTATCTATATTTTGTTTGGCTTCTTTACTTTCCTTTGGATACCCCTTCTTAGCACTATTGTTTCTATTGTTGAGTGTTTATGGGTGTGTATTGTAGGTCATATCGACTTAGTGCAGCCCGCCAAGTTACAATGATTCACCTTCTACCCGGGGGTTTAGTTTTGATTTGACGATTAGAGGATTTTCTCCTTTTGGGACCACCAAAATTTCCTTACCTACCTATATTTAGGACTATTTAGGCAAACACAACACCGTATATTATGAGATTTTTTATGTTTTCATTAGGATGTAATTGACCACGAGGATACATTATCGTGGGAGGTCTCTTTGAATTAGAATAATCTGGTTTAGTTACGAATGCTTTTTCTATAGAGGCTTCTTCATATATTCTCTCAGGTTGGGTAAGGTCTGATTTATTTTAGGCTACTCTTCTTCAGTTTATGTTAGGAAGATCTTCTCTATAAATGTATTTGTAGTTATTCTTTTTTGCTTCTTTTTAATTTTTGTCCATTTTTTACTCTCTTTTATTTCCTCCTTAGCTTTTTTTCTAAAGTGAATGTGACCTAGCAAGAAAAGGAGGGATTCGAGAAAAGGGACGGACGCTAATATGGTCATTCATGGTTAGAGAAGAAAGGGGTGTGAGCACATATCAAATTACTGTTTTGGTTTCATTTGAGTGGCTTAATCCCCTTAAAAAATCTCAAAATTTTCAAAATTTATGTAAATCCCTTTTAGAATTAATTTACCCCTACATTCTTCTTTTTATTCAACACAAAAATTTAAAAACTAAATCATTGTTTACTTTCTGTGTAGTTTTTTGTTTCTCTATTTTTTTTTTTACTTTTAATTATCAAATAAATATAAAAAAAAAACCTAAAAAAATTTCAAAAACACTTTTGGGAAGTTTGGAAATTTGAAATTTTATGTTGTATTTTAAAATCTAGAATAAAATTATAAGAGTTGGTCAATTTTGTCCAGCTTTAGCCTAGTTGACAATTTTCACTCAATCACCCGGCCAAATTCTTTTCAAACACCCCCATTCACACTAAATCATTCTTATACATAAACATTTTTTATAGAATTTCACACAAAAATTTCCTTGGCCGCTTCAACCTATTATATATCTAGAACATTCACTTGTTGAGATTGCTATGGAAATGGATATTGACCATCTACTTTTATGTTATTATGGATTGTTATAGAGGAAAGATAACTTCTATATTCTCGATATAATATGTTTTATCTTCAATGGTACTACGAGAGTGCTATCTCGTCTAGTATCGACATTAAATCATATAGGTCGATCTCTCTGTGTTAGTTATCTTCCTTGTATGATGCATACGATCAAGTTCATTATAGATATAGTTTTAGCATCAGACTAATTTCCAAGCACCATAGCGAAAAAATAGTTATTTAAGTAAAAAGAAAAATAGTATGATAAAGTGAACAAGGATAAATGTAATATCATGATGTGTAACTAAATATGAGTCACGTAAGTGAAAAATATTTGGACAATGTTCTTGTGGGTGGATTTGAAGTGCTTTCTATGTTGCTAAAATTCCTTTGAGGACTCTTCCTCCCACAATGACTCCCTTCTACTTTAAGACTTATTAGACAATAATTTATAATAAGACTTTGCTTTTGTAACATTTCACTCAAGCATGTAAAGGGAGCCACTATCATGTTACCTAATTTTGTATGATCCTGTTAGTCACTTTTTATTTCTGCAAATGTGTGCATACCAATAATAATACGAGTCCCAATAGCATTCTATTATTATGGGTCAAGGATCCATTGAACATGATTGTTATAGTCAAGCGTGAGTATAAATTTTATATAAGTTTAATATTTTATATTTTCTAATTTTAATATACATTATACAAGTTGGACAACATATATGAAATCTTATCAAAATTATCAAGAGCGGTATGTAAATATCAAGTTTTGATGGTCATTTAGACCATCAAGTAGAGAATATGAATTTATTTCCTTTTGATCTAGATATTGATATAATCTTTCAAACAATAGCTGCATCCTAAATGACTATAAATACATTATCCATTCATAATACTATTGAATATAAGAAATTTTCTTCAAATAAATATTACTTATCAACTGCGTATTTTGATCATGAAAATGCAACAAGATCTTGTTGTTGACATCTGCATGCTTAGAAAAACAAGCATTTCGGAGGCTCATTTGGGTCAGAAAAAATTGAGCCTTTCAACAATGCATAGAATTGTCGTCAATGTACTTTTAAATTTATGATATGTACTAAAATGCACAGAAACTTAATTTAATGTCTATGTTTCATATATTTAAAGTTTAAGATACAAGAAGAAAAGTCGATTAAGACAAACTTTGATAGTTGTGAGCACCTTCGACGGGTTTAAACTACCATTAAATTTAAATGGTAGCTTATGAACCACCATACGAGTGTTGTATCTGTTATCTGCCATGACAACGCTATATCATTTGGTGGTTTAAATCTACATCATTTGGTTGTTTAAATCGTCATTTTTAAATTACACCATAAATCAACATTTATAATGACGTTTTAAACCACCAAATGATATAGCAGTTTAAACCGCCATTTTAACTGGATTTCTTTTTTTTTTTTTTTTTTTTTTTTTAATTTGGGTTGGTGCTAGCATTTTTTTTAATATTACCTGCAGCTCAACACACTCTGCATGAACATATTTTATTTCATAAAAAAAAAATGTATATATAAAATAATTTGTCATCACATAGTATTTTTAAGAAATTTAAATTTACAAATAAATCTCACATAATAAAAAAAAGAATTGTTACATACATAGCACTCAAAACAGCTCTAATTGCATATTTCACACCAAATATACTTTATTTATATATTTGACACCCATAACAGTCATAGAATCTTGTCACTCTCCACCTAATCTCGGGCTCAAGCAATCTTGCCTAACTTTTGCTTGAAATCATGCTATAATTAAAAATCAAATGTATCAAAATTGATCAAAGTCAATCATAAAATCAAATTCTCTAATTATCTCATCTCTAACTCAACTGTATACATTTTAAAGTAAGAGGTGTGAGACAGAGAAAAGAAAAAAAGATGGGCCATTCAATTAAGAGTTTTCATGCCTTGGCCCATGTGGGAAGAACGTCAACCATAGCTTCACCATCTTCCTTCACACCAAAATGATGTGAACTTTAATTAACTAGAAACTCAGGCAAGTAGAAGAAATATGTTATGAATAATCTACTACAAGTTTTAGACATGTTAATAAATAGGAATCGGTGGTATTCGTGGTTTTTATTTCATCTGATGAAAACGGAAAATGTTATCTTGATATTACAATGCAAATATACTCCTCTTTTAAGGTATTTGCCGATACATGAACAATAAAAAAGGGGAAGATTTACAAACATAACACTTAATTCCAATGTATTTGTATATCCAAAACCCAAATTTCAATTTTTACATTATTTGGTGATATAGTTGTAAAAAGAAAAGTATAGGTGTTTGATATGTAAATACATAGAAATTGGGTGGTTTGTATGTAAATGCCCCTAAAAAAGTACTTTAAATTCGCGAGCAAAACCAGGATATGCATTTGGAGAATAGATGCCTGCATCACCAAAACTGTAATTAGATGCTACCATATAAAACAAGCAAGTTCTTTTTACACATATGCCCTGTTTTGCTCTTCAGTGGATCCTTGGTAAGGATCCTCCAGCAATATTATTCTTCGTATCTGAGAGAGAACATTTTGTGGGACATCCGCAATATTGATTAAAGCTTCGTATTCTTCCTCGTACGCCATGCGCCATTGTATCCAAATTTTTTTCTCAACATCACCAAGCAAGTTTTCTATGAATAAAACATTCGCCTTATTATTGGCGAAGTGCTTGTCGTTGACATGATTTAGAGTAATAGACTCCCATCTTGAAATAACATGATCATAAAGCGAGAAATCGTCATGGAGAATTAACAATACGCCTTAAGTGCTCTGCACAAATCGCAGAGTCACATGTTTTGTTGATAAGTCTTCTTGAAATCAGAAGACCTTGCTCTGAGATTTTGGACTGAATTTGAGGAGGAAGATGAATCAGCCTGCAAACCAGTAGTAGCTGGTGGGTACATAACGAGACCCATCACTGGTTCATTTGGAGGTAAGTAAGAAGAGGAAATAGATGCATAAAGGTTCTCTGTCTTTGATGTCATTTTTCTCAAACGTGGATAGTCAAGATCAGCGAGTTGATCTTCTATAGTAGGATAACAGGTCTGAGGAGACTCTGGTTCTGGTTCAGGGGATAAAATAGAATTTACAGGTGAAGTTTCATGAGATAAAGTAGGGTAATCAAAAGAAGGATAGTCAAAAGAATTATCAAAAGAAGGACCATTCCCACCACCTTCCAAAAACGAATTTGATTCGTTATTTATGGAATTCATGTAAAGAGATAAAAAAAATGATGAATCTTCATTTTCATCATCACCTTCTTTTTCATCTATGTCTGAGGATTGGTCCCAAACAAGACCATCTTCATCATTTTGTTCTTGATCCTAAATGAGACCATCTTCAAAAGCCATGAAAGCGGTTTCTTCCTCATACCCTTCAACATTATTAGAAGAATGATGGGGAATTGGAGGCGGCGCAATAGTAGCGTAATCAAAGAAAGATAGACGTATTGTATCGTCTATTCGTTGATGTGTACGCAATTGCTAAGGAATTCTTACGCCAATAGAATCTGAAGGCTTTAAATTCCAATCTAGTCCTCGTAGTTGTTCAATTGACTGCTTTTGCCCTGGAATTGCAGTAATCCTGTGGGTGACTAGATAGTCTGCTATACCATGAACGTTGTATCTGAAACCAGCATGACTCGTGTTGGTAAGCTTTGCTACGACTGCAAGTGTAATAAGAAGGTTTGATTCTCCTCCCTGTCAGTCCTAATATCCATGAGTCAAAACAACTAGCTCGATATGATTAAGGAAATCATGTACGGAAAGAAGCATATCCGGAGTTATATACATGAGCTGTGTTCCATGAGACATATCTACCTCCATCGTTCTAATAATTAAAACGTCTGAACGCCATCTTGTATCACGTAGAACGATTAAAGTCGTAGTATCAGCATCTCTTCTATGAGGCGTATGTATAAGGACCATGATTATCCGAGATGTATGTGTTGCATACCTTCCTGAACAAGACGGTAGGATTGTTGTCTAATAAAAGGTAGATTGACTTGTGTACCCTCTATGGAGAGGATACATTCCTCAGAGTAGTGTTGATATACTCGATGTCTGGTCGATGACCAGCCATCTTTATACAAATTCTCTGTAGAAACTAGATTCGCACGCTTTCTTTGATAAAGCTGTAGTTATTGCTCTAGATCAAGTTGACTTTCCAGAGTTCTCTGATAAAAACGTCTTCTTGACATCCTTCTTTGGAGATCGTATGTTATTCTTGACTTCATACGATAGTCACGAATCTGGTCGTCTATGTTAGAAGTTGAGGTCGAGGTAGAAGTTAAGTTATTATTTCTAACAGAAGGGAGAAGGGATGTAGAAGTACGAGAAGAAGAGGTCATAGGTTAAGATCGCTTTTGTTTTTCTTCGAGAAAGATTATCTTTGGATTTTGGTAAACAAAAAACTTGCCTCTAGGTCTAGAAGTTTTATGTGGTTGGGACGGCTCACCAAGAGATAAAGATTGAAGACGATTTTGTAAATCAATTAAAGAATCTTCAACAGTCTTATCACTTTTAGAGTAATCCCTCCATTGAATTTCCTTTAATCGGTCTTCTAAGCTTAAGAGAGTCTTATCACTTTTAGAGTAATCCCTCCATTGAATCCCTCCTATCTGAAAGCTTAAGAAAAAGTTGAATTAAGGTAGTATTCCGCTTAATAGTAGCGCTTAAAGCAGAGGTTACACCTTGACGAGAATCGGCGGGGTTAAAGAATCCAAGAGCAGGAGGTTCAAGAGAACCAGTAGGTAGAAGGGCTTGTTTATAATCAGTTGAAGCAGAGAATTGCTTCCAATCGTTCATAAAAGGTTTAAACCAAGTTGATAAAAGTACTCTAAGTTAACTTTTCAAAAATTTAATATGTTATACCGTCTAACTTTTCCAAATAACAAGCTAAAATTCATATAATTAAGAATCATAAATTCAGAAAATAAGTTCCTGAACATGCTCAGCAGATCATTTTCAGCCCTACAATTCTATAGTGCCCTTACTGTTCTTGGAGATCTCGTCGTGGCACTCAGGTTTACTGGCTGATCATGCTAAGTAACAGCATCTTATTTAGAGAAAGTATAATTTTAATATAATGAATAAGAGCTTAATAACATGAAGAAGTTAAACAAAGTATAACAAATCAAGAATTCTACTCAGCTTACTCAGAGCACTAATAGATTAGTTCAACATGGTTAAAGGAAAACTCAAACTAACTTTGATACCAAAAGGGGCGGAAGTATGGAGATCGTCGGTTAGGGATCACAAAGAAATTTTTTCTGCGTGGTTTTATTATAAAAGACTATGATAACCTGACAATCAGTTCTCAGAGTTATTTCAGATTTATTGAGATAATGTATTTTCAAGACATTTAAGGATTCCATGCAAGAATAAATTTCTGCATCAATTGTGGATTTTATTGTTGAAAATTTATCACAAGCTATGCACAAATCCTTTCTGAAGATTTAGGATAGTTTTTAGTCAATTTTCATTTGCATATACCACCCCATCCTTCCATACATTTATTTGTTTCAAGAATCATGTATGCATTTGAGGGAGGAATTTCTAAATCAGATAACTTTTGTACAAGATCCTTTATCTTCCTTATGAGTTTCCAATCGTGGTTCTTTAGTCGTTTATCTCCATGAGGAGAAGTCTTCTGATAAAACGGACCTAGAAGAGTGTCAAGATTAGGAATGTAATTTCTTGCATAATTTAAAATTTCTAACCAAGAACGTATGTCTTGTTTTTCCTTTAATTTTTCAACTGAAAAATCAGTTATCTTTCTTATTATGTGAGGTTGTAGCTTGATTTTCTTTATTCCAATGATTGCCCAAGAAATTTAGTTTCATATACCGCTATTTTCATCTTCGTGGGAGAAAGAATCAGTCTTTCATCTTCGACAATAGTAAGAAATTTCTTCAAGTGTTTCATGTTAACAGATTTGCTTTCACTAAAAATAATTATATCATCAATATATACAGTCAAGAATTTTGTACAGTCTCTAAAACAAAAATCCATTTTTCTATGAAAAATTGCGGGTGCATTCTTTAGCCCGAACGGCATAACAAGCCACTCATAAAACCCAGTGGGCGCAACAAATGCAGCTCATTCAATGGACTCTGGATGCATCGCTACCTGGTGGAAATCGCTTTTCAAATCAAATTTTGAATATATTTGGCTTCTACTGATTCTTTTCAGTAAAGTATTTATGTCAGGTAATAAATATTGATCATTGTGAGTATTATCATTCAAGGATCTATAATTAAATAAGAGTCTTGTCTTTCCTCATATTTCTTTACCAGTTTTGGGATGATTGATGTACCTGAGTTGACAATGATGGCCATAGGGCAATGCTTACTTTTACTCGGCCTTATCACTTTGAGCTCCATCAGGCTATCAATGTCTTTTAAATTGTTCTTGCATGGCTGGTGTGACGTGTTTTAGTCGTTTATTCTGAATTGTCAGATCAGGATTAATGATTTCAATTTTACACGTCACTTGATTTTTAGCCTTTTGCGGGTTGTCACCAATGTACCCGTTGTTCTATAGTCATTGAAAAATTGAACTGAGCCTTTTAACAAACGGATTATCATTAGTAACATTAGAGTAGAAAAATTCAAGTTGCAATTCAATATAAAAATCATAGTCCATATCAAGTTCAGGTATTTTCTTTGCTATGATTTCTACATCTTTTGTTGTTGGTATGTGTGTGACTTCTTTGTAAAAAGTCACCATATTCCCCTCAATTTGTATGCCACCTTGCATGCTCCTGATGAAGTTACAACCTAAAAGCAACTGAATACCATCTTTGACCTCCTTTTCCATACAATAAATTAGAAGAATTCTAAAATTACTTTCAGAAATAAACATTTTTCCATCTTTTATCTTCATACCAGATTGTGTCATCGAATTTACACCACTAAAATAAACCTGGCAATTTAATTCCTCAACGCACCTTTTGGAAGGTCTTTTATACTGGCACAACAAGATGTTGCACCCGTATCTAAGATGGCTTGCAGTTTAAACCGCTCAACCCCTGGAATTTCAAAATTTATAATCATATTATATAACCTGTTAATTACTCGCTTAGGGGGTTTCTGTATTTGCTCCTCGAGGACTTCACGAATTTCTTCTTTAAATGCTTTGCTTAGCATCTTGACTCCGCTTTCTTCAACAATTTCATCATCATCGTCTTCATCAGCAAAAACGATTTTCTTTCCTGTCTTGCAGAGACTGTTCCTGCAAATCTTTTGATAAACTTCGCTCCAATTCATGCTGAAGCTTCTCCTTGAGGCGTTTGTTTTCCTCAAGTAGGTGTTCTGTGAACTTAACCAGTTCATGAATTAAGTTATCTTTTGACTAAAACTGAATTAAAGAACTCCTTTTGAATGGTTATAGATAGATAAAATTTGGCCCGGAGAGGACAGGCAGTCAATTCACAGATAACGCAATGTATCCTCATGTTGACATTCGTAATTATGAAGCAATACGAACATCTAACGGGATGCCCTTTAGTTGGTTTATTTTGTTCCCATTGATGGGAACATTTTTTTTTGTTCTTCGGCGAGCTTCACAACACATCGCCAGCCGAGATCCTCTTTCATCATGAACCCGTATTCTTCAGTGGGTGTATTTTCTAATGCACTTCGTATATGCATCAAAGTATTTACTCCTTCGGAAATGGAGCAAATGACATCTGAAGACTCCTCGTTAAGATCCACAAAAAGGACGTCATAGTCTTCAGGGAGTTCAAGGTTCTTTAATATGGCTGCTTGGGTCATATTACCTTGCTTGCTGCGACACTCTCTAGCAAAGTGTCCTTCATTTCCACAGATATAACATTTACATTTAGATGTTTTGGGATTATTTTTATTTTTAATTACACGAATGTGGGATTCGTGTGGTTTGCCCTTGTAATTTATGGATTTACGCAGATCATACTTCTTGTGTTGATTATAATAACCTGGTACCGGAATCTTCTTGCAAATCGAGAGATCCTTTATCCATCGTTGTATCACAGCTCTTTTACATAAATCTGTCAAGTATTGGTACGTAAATCGTATTCTCGACAATATGCCCACAGTATTGCCCGGGTATTTCTTCTTGAACGTCTCTTCAATTTCATTGTCGATTATGGGAGGCATCTTACGGAAGAACTTTTCAGAGAGCTCAGAATTAATATACAATCAAAAGGGGGCGGAAGTACGGAGATCGTCAGTTGGGGATCACAAAGAAATTTTAGCAGAATAACAAATAAGAACTTAAAGAAGAAAGAAGAAAACTTGAAAGATTATTAAAAAAACTTAAATAATTACAAATAAGAGAAGTATATATGAGAAATAGACACTTGGTGCTCGACCAGACTGTCTGCAACTCTATACAAATCCTCTATTTATAGATAAGATATGGGGAAAACCACACGGTTTCAGGCCAACGAAAAACAAAAACCATGGGCGAAAAGTAGCCCACTGACTCGATAATGCAAACCACGTTGAAAAGTAGATATTTTCAAACGCACTAAACACAATAATGCGGCCATTAACCAGCCACTATGAAAAGTAAATGCTTTTCGTACAATTATTCAGACCACTAGTGGTAAGAAAGATTCTTTCCAGCACAGACACGGATAGTGGGTAGGGCCCACCATACTCAAAAAGTAAATATTTCAAAATACAAACTCTAAATACAATACAATACACTAGACACCATTTTTCAATCCTTATTCAGTAACTTCCATCACCACACCAATTAGGCTTCCGAGCCTCTTCTCCATTGTTCGTACTGTTGGTGCGATGTCTCCCCATGCGTTATCCTTTGTTGCCTTTTTGATTTGTTCCTTGGAAATCTAAGGTCTTCTATCACTTTTTCCTTTCCGCATCCATTGATAGTTATTTGATGTCACTTCGCTATATTCCTCCTTACTTTTTCCTCGTGCAATAGCCTTTCCTCGATTGCTTATGGCATCCATTCTTTAATATTTGAAAATAAAGAATTAACTTTCTTTTCAAATCCTGCAACAAGAATAAAAGTTAACATTGAAAGTGAGTTAGCCAGAACATTGTTCTTTCCATCAATATGTTCAAAATGAACAATTATGCCTAGGCCATTGATAAAGTCTGCAAAAGCTAACCATCTAACCCTAGATGGTTTATTCTGCACGGTTTTATTGTAAAAGGCTATGTTAGCCTGACAATCAGTTCTCAGAGTTATTTTAGATTTATCGAGATAGTGTATTTTCAAAACATTTATGGATTCCATGCAAGTATAAATTTACGCATTAATGCGGATTTTATTGTTGGAAATTTGTCGCTAGCAATATTATTCTTCGTATCTGAGAGAGAATTTTAAATTATGCAAGAAATTACATTCCTAATCTTGGCACTCTTCTAGGTATGCTTTATCAGAAGACTTCTCCTCATGGAGATCTACGAGGGCTAGATTGGAATTTAAAATCTTCAGATTCAATTGGCGTAAGAATTCCTCAGCAATTGTGTACACATCAACGAATAGACGGTACAATATGTCTATCTTTCTCTGATCACGCTACTATTGTGCCGCCTCCAATTCATCATCATTATTCTAATAATGTGGAAGGATTTGAGGAAAAAACCGCTTTCATGGCTTTTGAAGATGGTCCCATTTGGGATCAAGAACAAAATGATGAAGATGGTCCTGTCTGGGACCAATCCTCAGACATAGATGAAAAAAAAAGTGTTGATGAAAATGAAGATTCATCGTTTTCTTTATTTCTTTACATGAATTCCATAAATAACAAATCAAATTTGTTCCAGAAGGTGGTGGTATTGGTTCTTCTTTTGATCATTCTTTTGACTATCCTTCTTTTGATTACCCTAATTTATCTCTCACTTTATCTCATGAAACTCCACTTGTAAATTCTATTTTATCCCCTGAATCAGAACCAGAGTCTCCTAAGACCTGTTATCATACTATAGAAGATCAGCACACTGATCTTGACTATACACGTCTGAGAAAAATGGCATCAAAGGCAGACAGTCTTTATGCATCTGTTTCCTCTTCTTACTTACCTCCAAATGAACCAGTGATGGGTCCCGTTATGTACCCACCAGCTACTGCCGGTTCGCAGGCTGATCCATCTTCCTCCTCACATTCATTCCAAAATCTCAGAGCAAGGTCTTCCGATTTCAAGAAGACTTATTAACAAAACATGTGGACTTTGTCATCTGCGCAGAGCACTCAAGGCGTATTGTTCTCCCTGACGATTTCTCGCTTTATGATGATGTTATTTCAAGATGAGAGTCTATTACTCTAAATCTTGTCAACAACAAGCAATTCGCCGATAATAAGGCGAACGTTTTACTCATAGAAAACTTGCTTGGTGAACTTGAGAAAAAGATTTGGATACAATGACGCATGGCGTACGAGGAAGAATACGAAGCTTTAATCAATTTTGTGGATGATCTGCAGAATGTTCTCTCTCAGATACGAAGAATAATAGTGCTAGAGGATCCTTACCAAGGATCCACTGAAGAGCAAAATAGAGCGTATCTAGATCTCAAGAGATTAACGTGCTCAGAAATCAAAAATATGTTTTAATATAAGAACGATTACAAAATTTTGGCTGCAAAGTCAGGACGAATGTATATTAATTCTGAGCTCTCTGAAAAGTTCTTCCGTAAGCTGCCTCCCATAATCGACAATGAAATTGAAGAGGCGTTCAAGAAGAAATATCCGGGTAATACTATGGGTGTATTGCCAAGAATACGATTTACGTACCAAAACTTGGCAGATTTATGTAAAAGAGCTGTGGTACGAGAGAGAGAAAGGATCTCTCGATTTGCAAGAAAATTCCAGTATCGGGTTATTATAATCAACAAAAGAAGTATTGGTAAGCCAATCAAAACTTGTTCTCAACTTTAGGTGTTTGCACAGAGCACTCAAGGCGTACTGTTAATTCTCCCTGAAGATTTCTCACTTTATGATGATGTTATTTCAGGATGGGAGTCTATTACTCTAAATCTTGTCAACGACAAGCAATTCGTCGATAATAAGGCAAAGGTTTTATTCATAGAAAACTTGCTTGGTGAAGTTGAGAAAAAGGGTTTAGGGTTTATCGATTCTCGTCAGGAGCATGCAAGGAGGAATGCGAATTGAGGGGAACATGGTGACTTTTTACAAAGAAGTCACACTTACCAACAACAACAGATGTAGAAATCATAGCAAAGCAAATACTAAACTTGATATGGACTATGATTTTTATATTGAATTGTAACATGATTTTTTCTACTTCACTGTTACTAATGATAATCTGTTTGTTAAAAGGTTCAGTTCAATTTTTCAAAGACTGCATAACAACGGGTATATTGGTGATAACCCATAAAAGCATTGGGCTAAAAATTAAGTGATGTGTAAAATTGAAATCATTAATCATGATCTGACGATTCAGGATAAACCACTAAAATACGTCACATCAGTCATGCAAGACCAGTTTAAAAGACATTGATAGTCTGATGGAGCTCAAAGTGATAAGGCCGAGTAAAAGTAGGCATCGCACTATGGTCATCATTGTCAACTCAGGTACATCAATCGATCCCAAAACTAGTAAAGAAATACGAGGAAAGGAAAGTCTCGTATTTAATTATAGATCCTTGAAGGATAATACGCACAATGATCAATATTCATTACGTGGTATAAATACTTTACTGAAAAGAATCAGTAGAAGTCAAATATATTCAAAATTTGATTTGAAAAGCAGCTTCCACCAGATAACGATGCATCCAGAGTCCATCGAATGGACTGCATTTGTTGTGCCCACTGGGCTTTATGAGTGGCTTGTTATGTCGTTCGGGCTAAAAAATGTGTCCGCAAATTTTCAAAAAAAAATGGATTTTTGTTTTAGGGACTGTCCAAAATTCTTGGTTGTATATATTGATGATATAATTATTTTTAGTGAAAGTGAATCTGACCACATGAAGCACTTGGAGAAATTCCTTACTATTGTCGAAGATGAAGGGTTGGTTCTTTCTCCCACGAAGATGAAAATAGCGGTATCTGAAATTGAATTTCTCGGGGCAATCTTTGGAAAAAAGAAAATCAAGCTACAACCACACATAATAAGAAAGATAGCAGATTTTCCAGATGAAAAATTAAAAGAAAAACAAGGCATGCGTTCTTGGTTAGGAATTTTAAATTATACAAGAAATTACATTACTAATATTGGCACTCTTCTAGATCCGCTTTATCAAAAGACTTCTCCTCATGGAGATAAACGACTAAAGGACCACGATTGGAAACTCATAAGGAAGATAAAGGATCTTGTACAAAATTTTCCTGATTTAGTAATTCCTCCCTCAAATGCATACATGATTCTTGAAATAGATGGATGTATGAAATGATGGGGTGGCATATGCATATGAAAATTGGCTAAAAACGATCCTAAATTTTTAGAAATGATTTGTGCATAGGCTAGCGGCAAATTTTCAACAATAAAATCCACAATTTATGCGAAAATTTATGCTTGCATGGAATCCTTAAATGCCTTGAAAATACATTATCTCGATAAATCTGAAATAACTTTGAGAACTGATTACTAGGCTATCATAACCTTTTACAATAAAACTACGCAGAATAAACTATCTAGGGTTAGATGGTTAACTTTTACAGACTTTATCAATGGTCTGGGCATAATTGTTCATTTTGAAGATATTGATGGAAAGAACAATGTTCTGGCTGACTCACTTTCAATGTTAACTTTTATTCTTATTGCAGGATTTGAAGACAAAGTTAATTCTTTATTTTCAAAAATTAAAGAATTGACGCCAGAAGCAATCGAGGAAAGGCTATTGCACGAGGAAAAAGCAAGGAGGAATATAACGAAGTGGCATCAAATAACCATCAATGGATGCGGGAAGGAACAAGTGATAGAAAACCTTAGATTTCCAAGGAACAAATCAAAAAGCCAAAGGATTCCAGTGACCTTCAGTGGGAACTATTGTGGGATACATTCGATTTTCCCATCTTAAGCGACGCCCATGATAAGTTGCGAGGAGCCGCTAGACGAATGAAATCAGAACAAGTGCAGAGAGTTCTCGAGGAACTATGAATCCTCCAATGCATATATGAAAATAAAACAAAATATTGCCACTCAAAGGCAACAAAGGACAACATATGGGGAGACATCACACCAACAGTATGAGAAATTGAGAAGAGGCTCGGAAGCCTAATTGGTGTGGTGGTGAAAGTTACTGGACAAGGATTGAAAAATAGTGTCTAATGTATTGTATTATATTGTATTTGGAGTCTGTATTTTGGAATATTTACTTTTCTGAGTGGAGCATATGGTGGGCCCTACCCACTATCCGTGTCTGTGCTGGAAAGAATCTTTCTTTCCACTAATGGTCTAAATAATTGTACGAAAAGCATTTGTTTTTCATAGTGGTTGGTTAATGGCCGCATTATTGTGTTTAGTGCGTTGAAAAACATCTACTTTCCAACGTGATTTGCATTATCGAGTCAGTGAAGCCCATGGCTTTCATTTTTCGGTAGGTTGAAACCATGTGGTTTTCCCCATATCTTATCTATAAATAAAGGGTTTGTATAGACTTGTAGATAGTCTGGTCGAGCACCAAGTGTCTACTTCTCATATCTACTTTCGTAAGTCTTCGAGTTTTTTTTAAATAATATTTCAAGTTTTCTTCTTTCTTCTTCAAGTTCTTATTTGTTATTCTGGTAAAATTTCTATGTGATCCCCAACCAGCGATCTCCATACTTTTGCCCCCTTTTGGTGTCAGAGCTAGTTTGGGTTTTCCTTTAATCATGTTGAACTAATCTCTTAGTGCTCTGAGTAAGCTGAGTAGAATTTTTGATTTGTTGTACTTTGTTTAACTTCTTCATGTTATTAAGCTCTTATTTATTATATTAAGATTATACTCTCTAAATAAGACGTTGCTACTTAGCATGATTAGCCAGTAAACCTAAGTGTCACGACGAGATCTCCGAAAATAATAGGAGCACTGTGGAATCGTAGGGTTGAAAAGGATCTACTAAGCATGTTCAGAAACTTATTTTCTGAATTTATGATTCTTAATTATATGAATCTTAGCTTGTGATTTAAAAAAGTTAGACGATATAACATATTAAGTTTTTGAAAATTGAACTCAGAGTATTTCTTTTATCAACTTGCTTTAAACATTTTATGAATGATTGGATGCAATCCTCTGCTTCAACTGATTATAAACAAGCCCTACTAGCTACTGATTCTCTTGAACATCCTGCTCTTGGATTCGTTAACCCAGTCAATTCTCGTTAAGGTGTAACATCTACTTTAAGCGTTGTTATAAAGCAGAATAATACCTTGACTTAAATTGTTCTTAAGCTTTCGGATAAGCTCTTAAGCTTAAAAGACCGATTAAAGGAAATTCAACAGAGGAATTACTCTAAAAGTAATAAGACTGTCGAAGATTCTTTAATTGATTTACAAAATCGTCTTCAATCTTTATTTCTTGGTGAGTCGTCCCAAACAAAATAAAATTTATAGACCTAGAGGTAAGCTTTTGTTTACCAAAATCAATCTTTCTCCAAGAAAAACAAAAGCGATCTTAAACTATGGTCTCTTTTTCTCGTACTTCTACATCTCTTCTCCCTAATCCCTCTGTTAGAAATAAGAACTTAGCTTCTACATTGACCTCGACTTCTAACATAGATGATCAGATTTGTGACTATCGTATGAGATCACAAATATCATACGAACCCCAAAGAAGGATGCCAAGAAGGCGTTCTTATCAGAGAAATCTGGAAAGTCAACTTGATCTAGAGCAACAACTATAGTTTTCTCAAAGAAAGCGTACGAATCTAGTTCCTGCAGAGACTGTATGAAGATGACTGGTCATCCACCAGACATCGAGTATATCAGCATTACTCTGAGGAACATATCTTCGTCGTAGAGGGTACACAAGTCAATCTACCTTTCATTAGACATCAATCATACCAACGTCTTGTTCAGGAAGGTATGCAACACAGACATCTCGGACTAATCATGGTCCGTATACATACGCTTCATAGAAGAGATGCTGGTACTACGGCTTTAATCGTTTTAAGTGATACAAGATGGGGTTCAAACGTCTCAATTATTAAAACGAAAGAGGTAGATATGTCTCATGAAATACAGCTCATGTATATAACTCTGGATATGTTTCTTTCCATACATGATTTCCTTAATCATATCGAGCTAGTTGTTTTGACTCATGAAAATCAGGACTGACAGGGAGGAGAATCAAACCTCCTTATTACACGTGCACTCGTAGCAAGGCTTACCAATACGAGTCATGTCGGTTTCAGATACAACGTTCATGGTATAACCGACTATCTAGCCATCCACGGGATTACTGCAATTCCGAGACAAAAACCAGCATTTTAAGTTAAAAAAAGAAGTGATTCAACTTTTCATGCAAAGGTAAGGTGACATATATGTAAAAATTGAAGCTTAGGTGTTCGGCATGCAAATATAAAAAAATTTAGTGTTGTACCTAAATCTTCCAAAAGCTTAGGTGTTAGGCATGTAAATATAAAATTTTTTGAGATTATGCTTAAAATTATTCGTAACAAATCAATAAAATGGAAATAATAATAATTTAATGTCGACTTTAAAATTTATCATTTAAGAAGTTAGTTTGAAGTAAAATACATATTGTGATGATATGCAGTACAAAAATGAAGTGAGCATTTTCCCCTCAAAAAAAAGAATTAAATCTAGTACAAAATAAATTAATGGCGACACGGTTTACCTAAAATACTCGTATATAATTGCGTCAGATAAAAATTTCTAATGAGAAGAAAACATAAATTTATTTAAGAGCTATAACATCGATCAATAGATTCCTTGCACAACAATTAAAATAAATAAAACAAAAGAAAAAAATAGTAATTTCTTGCACAACACTCTAGGTAAATTAATTATAATAAAATGTCATTTCCATGTAGAGACTCACATTTAGAGGTATTATGTCTAAAATTTACGTGTTAGAAATATAAATAAATAATAAATGAGTGGTGTGTTTGTAAATCTTCCTTGAATATTTTCAATGGCAACACTAAGAATGCAATTCAAAATCATTATAGAGAACAACCGTTGCAAGCTTCTAGTGGAAAAGGAAGTAAGAATGAATTAAGTACCACATAATAAGAAGGAAATGTTACAAATTCATAGAAGTAAGAGGTCACATCCAAACAGTGAGGCATCGTCTGGGGTAATAATTAGAATTCCATTGAGCTACTCCAAAATTAAGTGCTGGAATAATGGGAGAATGGGCGACCTTCTGGGAAGTTGCATGAAAAATATTAAAAATCACAAGATTCATTCTAATATTACATAGATTGAGGCAAACTTGATAATACCTTATATAGTACTTTACTTGATGGTTATTAATTGTAAAAGATATGGGGCCCTTACATACATACCACCCAATTCCTATGTATACTAGCTTGAACTAACAATGATGGATTGATAAGTTTTCTTACGCACTTTAAATTAAGTTCATAAATAGAGGTAAAAACTAGGATGAGGTTTTTTTAGCAAATAGTTCGATGGTTTGATTTAACTTTAGTTTTTCATTACATTTTGAAATTATAAGAATCTAAACAATGATATTCTGTGAAATATGTAAACAATGACAATAACTTCGCATATTTTATGTTCAATGATAAGGGTTATATGCATAAATTAGCAACTCACAAATTTATCAAGCTTGCAAAAAGCTCGATTACAGTTTGAACCTGACATAAATAAAAATAAACAAGCTCTAATAAGATAAAGAACTCCAGTCATGATCAACTCAAGGATTTACTTGAATATGATATAAGAAAATAAATGAACGAACAAGCTTGAATTAATTAATACTCTACTTGATGTGTTTATAGCCCTATGTGTCTTAATCATTTTGGATTTTTATTATTCTAAATTATTTCCATTAACAAAGTAAGATTAACAATTATAATTTGAAACACAATACCATGTTGTAATGCAAACTCGATGCACTATGTTGGCAGTAATAGGAGCAATAGATTCTGACAACATAAATGCAAATAGTATGCAGCAATATATACTAACTATATTATGGGAAATCACTACAATAGTATGCAGAAACCATTCCTCCACGATCGGACGGTCAGGTGCGACGGCCGAGTCTGGCGTCAAACCTGGATTGCAGAGAAGAACTTGGCGCCGGACGCTGGATTGCAGAGAAGAATTTGGCACAAAACAATTAGGGCTTCTCTAGAAATCAGGCTCGGTTTTGAGAGGAGAATGACTGAGGAGATTGGAGTGAGTTCTCCGGAAATTAGATTCGATTTGGGGAGGGAAATGACAGGGAAATTGGCGTGAAAAGGAAATTAGGGCTTACCGGTTTCGGCCTTGCGAAACGGGGACCGGCGACAAGGAACGACTACTGGAGTGGCATGACGGGAGCGGCGACGGTGAACGGCGATGAGGAAGGGAGACGGTGAACGGCGATGAGGAAGGGCGCTGGGAGACGGCGATGTGGAAGGGCGCTGGGAGATCGCAGAGATCGCAGATCGGGAGAAAAATGGGGCGAGGGCGAAATCGATTCACTGAGGAATCGCCTTCCTCGCAGAGATCGCAGATCGGGAGAAAAATGGGGCGAAGGGCGAAATCGATTCACTGAGGAATCGTCTTCGGCTATATTTCGAGCTCGTTTATATTTCTACCTAAAAAGTGTGCCGAACATGAGCTGTTCACGAACAAATAGTACTTTTAACAATTTAACAACTCTAATCATTTAGTCATAATACATAAGACAATAGGGGTTTGAACAAGTTTTAAAAATTATTATTTATATTAAAACATCATTTTAATTTAATTTAATGATTTTTTTTATATTTTCTTTATCAATATTTTAATTGATTATAAATCTTTGTAGCCTTGTAGTCAATTAGATTTTTTTAAAATACTACTTAACATATATATAAATTTGATGAGTAGTATTTCGAGCCAAAACGAGCCGAACACGAACGAACACATCTTAGTTCGTGTTCGGCTCGTTAACTTATCGAACAAAATTAACGAGCCCAACACGAGCTTCTTAACGAGCCCAACACGAGTTGTTCGCGAACAACGAGCCGTTTTGACAACCCTACTGAGGAATGGTTAGAGATTGGCGCAAACAATTGATATATGTTAGGAACCACTCGGGAGAGGAATTATTAAGTTAGCTGTGTCGGAGCAAATAAAAAAGCTAACACCAGTTATTGGCCCACCATAAAAAAAAATAAGAGAAAAATTGTTTTTATAGTGTGACCCGGCCTGAGCCCTACCCAATATCAAAAAAACGTCTCTTTGTCACCTTTCAATCCCGCCAAATCGTAAATTTTGTCATTTTAGATTCCGCCAAATTGGAGAAAAGAATTTTTAGCTTTAATTCCTTTTAGGGTTCAGGAAATTTTTTTTTTTCATTTGCGTTCGTATTTGGAATCGTATTCGACAGCTAGGGTTCTTCCGATGTATTTTGCTCTAGACCAAAAAATGATGATGGAATCACAAATTGGCAAAATCGTGTTCGACAACTAGGCAAAATCGTGTTCGACAGCTAGGGTTTTTACAGGAGTTACATAAAATTTTTTTCAAAAATAACTAAGTCATTATGCCAATTTTTAGAAAAAAGATACAAATTTTGATTTTAGAATGCATAAAAACATTTGAATTATTTAAAAAAATAATCACTACACCTATAATAGTCCCACTTGATTGGGAGAAACTATTTGAGATAATGTATGATGCTAGTGATTATGTTGTTGGAGCTGTTTTAGGACAAAAACATAACAAAATTTTTAAAATAATATATTATGTTCTAAAACTCTAAATGATGCTCAAATTAACTACACTACTACTGAAAGAGAGTTATTATGAAAGAGAGTGAGAGTTATTAGCTATTGTTTGTGCCTTTGATAAATTTAGATCTTACTTGATTGGAACCAAATGTATAGTGCATACAGATCATCCTACTATCAAATACTTGATGCAAAAGAAGGATGTTAAATCAAGAATGATTAGATGGATACTTGTTTTGCAAGAGTTTGATTTTATTGTAGTTGATAGAAATGTAAATGATAATCCAATAGTTGATCATTTGTCTAGACTAGAAAAAAGAAATATTAAATAATTTTGTAAATGAAATTTTAGAAAATTTCTCTGATGAACAATTATATAATATTGCTGAAATTAATATATCGTGGTATGTCGATATAGTAAATCATATTGTAAGTGATATTCTACCACCTAATATTAAAAGTTAATAATTAAAGAAATTTATATATGATTCAAAATTATATTTTTGGGATGACCCATATTTATATAAACAATATAAAATTCTAATTATTAGAAGGTGTGTGTCTTATGAAGAAACTCAATAAATAATTGAAAGATGTCATGATTCTGAATTTGGAGGATATTTTGGAACAAATAGAACTGCATATAAAAATTTGCAAGCTGAAACTTTTTAGAGATATTAATGAATATATTAAAACATGCGATAAATGACAGCGAGTAAAAAATATTTCTTGAAGAAATGAAATGCTTTTAAATTACACATTGAGAAGTTAAAATTTTTGATTTTTGGGGATTAGATTTTATAGGAGCATTTATGCCTTCATTTGGAAACTTATATATATTACTTACTGTTGATTATATGTCCAAATGGATTGAGGCTGTTGCTGTACCTAAATGTGATGCTCAGAGTGTTTCTAAATTTTTAAATAAAAATATTTTTACAAGATATGGAATGTTGAGAGTAATTATTACTGATGAAGGATCTCATTTATGGAATAAGAGAATCAAAAAATTAATTAAAAAAATATGATATTATACATGGTTTCTCTACTGCTTATCATCCTCAGCCTAGCGGTCTAGCAGAAATATCAAATCATGAAATAAAATGAATTTTAGAAAAAAATTGTAAATCCCTAGAAATTGGATTGGTCTGCTACATTAGATACTGCATTATGAGCATACAGAACTGCTTATAAGACTCCTATTGGAATATTCTCATATAGATTTATTTTTGAAAAAACATGTCTATTACTAGTAGAATTGAAGCATAAAATATTTTGGGCTATTAAGGAATTTAATTTTAATCTAAAAGATGTTGGTGAGAAAATATTATTGCAACTCAATGAACTTGAGGAGATTAGAAATGAAGCATATGATAATGCAAAAATCTATAAAGAGAAAATGAAAATATGGCATGATCGGAAAATTGTTAAAAAGAAGTTTGAACCTAGATAAGAAGTTTTATTATATAATACAAGATTGAGATTATTTCCAGAAAAATTGAAATCCAGATGGTTAAGACCATTTAAAGTGATTAAAGTCTTATGGAACTGTTGTTATTAAAAATCCTAAAATTGGAAAGATATTTAAAGTTGATGAGCATGGATTGAAACATTATTATGAAGGACACATACCACAATTTAAGGAAATTTAAATGTTAAGTCATCCTGATGAAACAAATGATACATCGAGCTGACAATGTTAAACCAAACGCTTTGTGGGAGGCAACCCAT